>NW_026715459.1:0-20178 GCF_029784015.1 Lycium ferocissimum | reverse complement strand
GGCCTATTTTGTGATAAGCCACGAATGTCTATGAAATGAATGTTAATGATGACAAGTATATGAATTGCATGGTATGTGTGATAATATGATTCCACCGCGCCTAATTGGCCCGACACGTCACCGCTTACTACGGCTACTATGATTCCACCGCACCGAGAAAGCGGCGGATACGTCACCACTAGTGGGCTGCGTGGGAGGGTTACCCGGACGCGGGTAACGATGTGATGATGCATGATTGATGTGACGATGTTTGCATGTTATGATAATGCATGTGATGTATATGTACGAAACCGGTTCCTATGTAAAAAGAGTGTACGATGTGTTATACCCTCATCTCATGATTTATGATCTCCCGATTATGTTATTTCACTCCCCACCTTACATACTCGCATACAATGTTCGTACGTACGTCCTTTTCTTCGACGCTCGTGTTCATGCCCACAGTAGGCAGGAGGCTGGCTTGATCCCTAGGAGCCATTATTTGATTTGTGAGCACTCCATTCATCCGGAGGTGCTACTGATTATTCTTTTGGTACATATTTGTATATTCATATTTTGGGGCATGACGGGGTCTTGTCCCGTCCATATGTTTAGTACTCTAGTAGAGGCTCGTAGATACGCGTGTGGGAAGTATGGTCCCGTGGTCTCCACGTATATGCATGTATATGTACGTATATGTATAAATATCTTTTGTTAACCGAAAGCTTATGTTATGAAAGTGATTATGTTCTAAATGATGAGATATTTTTATGAAATTGGACAAGCATTGTGAATGAGAGCATATAGATAATAGCACGAGTGATATTCGGTGGTTAGCCCCGGATGCTCCGTGCAGGCCCGTAGTTCGGTCATGACATCATCGGGAAGCGAGAGCAAGAGCATCCTCCCGACCAAAGACGGGGCACACCGCAGTTTTACCGACCGGAGATCGAGGGCGGTGTTATTCAGGGCAGCCGGTGAGTCTGTGTTTTCGGGTTCACAATCGAGCAGGTTCCGCCGGTTTCGAGATGAGACCACCCGGACCTCCGTGTTCCTATCGTGGGAGACAAAGACTGGGAGAGTGCTTTCGCGCCACCGCGTGCTTTACTGTGGCCGTCGGCCATATCGATGAGAGATTGTCCAAGCTAGAGGTGGTGCGAGAAAATGCGCGGCTCGGTCTACCGGGTCATTCGGCGGTTCATCTTCATCCCTGTGATCCCCATGCGCCCGCGGGCGGAGGCGCGCATCGGCGGCCGGGGCAAGGTCGCGTGAAGTTCCCGGGTTCTAGCGGGCCGAGGCAGGGTCGTGGTGGAGTTCTCGGTTCTAGTGGTCCTTCGAACCGCATTTATGCATTAGTGACCGACGGACAGACTGTGGAGGCATCGCCTAATGTCGTCGTGTATATTACCGGTTTTCTCTCGAGACGTGTATGCACCGATCGATCCTAGTTCTACATTATCATATATATTTCTCCCCTTGTTGCTAATAAAATCGGGATAGAATCCGAGTCAATAGAGCCCTTTGAGGTAGCTACACCGCAGGGAGATTCTCGTTATAGCCACTGGGCTTATCGAGATTGTTCAGTTATTATCTGTGGCCGTTGTACTAAGGTCGATCTGGTAGAGTTAGACATGACTGAGTTCAATGTGATTATGGGTATGGATTGGCTAGCTTCTTGTTATGCTCAGGTTGACTGTCAAAAGAAGATAGCCCGTTTCCAATTTCCAGGGAACCATTTATAGAACGAAGTGTGTAATACAAAGATCGCCGAGGGGTAAGTTTATTTCATACCTCGAGGCAAGGAAATTGATCGAAAAGGCTATATTTATTATCCGGTCCGTGTTCATGATTTATAGAGGCGTGAGGCACCGACTCTTGATCACCCCAAAGGTTAATGAATTTGTAGATGTATTCCGCATGAGCTTCGCCTTCCTCCCGAGCGGGAGATAGAGTTTCTATTGATTTGTCGCCAAATACTCATTTTATCTCTATTCCTCCGTACGTAACGGCACCCAGAATTGAAAGAATTGAAAGAGCAAATGGAGAGATTTATTGGAGAAGGGCTTTATTAGGCCAAGTACATCACCCTGGGGAGCGCCGGTATTGTTTGTGAGAAAGAAGGATGGAACGCTACGGATGTGCATTGATTACCGGCAGCTGAATAAGGTAACCTTCAAGAATAAATATCCCCTCCCCAGGATTGATGATTTGTTTGATCGGTTGCCAGTGTGGTGCCGAAGCTTCGAAGACAGATCCGCGCGGTCGCCATCATGCACGGGGTACGAGGGCCGATATTCCCAAGACAAGATTCAGACCCGATATGGCACCATGCAGTTGAGTGATGTCTTTTGGCCGACAAATGCCCCGGCCAAAGATTTACGGACTCCGATGAATCGGTATTCGGGGACCGTTCCGGATATGTTCATGATTGTATTTATCGATGACATCCTGGTTTATTCTCGATCGTGGGGCGGGGCAGATACGCATCATTTGGTGGACGATGCCAGCACACGGCTGGCACCGTAAGCTGTATGCTAAATTTTCTAAGTGTGAATTCTGGTTATCTTCAGTGGCATTTCTGGGGCATATTATTGGGGCTGATGGCATTCGGGTGGATTCCCAGAAGATTGAGGCCGTAAAGAATTGGCCTAGGCCTACGACGCCGACAGAGGTGCGTAGCTTTCTGGGATTGGTCGGTTATTATCGGAGATTTGTGGAGAAATTTACTTCCATTTCAGCGCCTTTGACAAGGCTAACTCAGAAGGGAGCGAAATTCCAGTGGTCTGATGCTTGCGAGCGTAGCTTCCAGTTGCTGAAGGAGAAATTGACTACGGCTCCGGTCCTGACTCTTCCCGAGGGTCCAGATGGGTATGTGATTTATTGTGATGCCTCCGGTATTGGTTTGGGGTGTGTGTTGATGCAGCACGGCAGGGTGATAGCTTATGCTTCCCGACAGCTCAGAAAACATGAAAAGAATTATCTTACTCACGATTTGGAGCTGGCCGCGGTGATTCATGCTTTAAAGATGTGGAGACATTACTTATATGGGTTTCACGTTGATATTTATACAGATCATAAGAGCCTCCAGTACATCTTTAGCGAGTAAAGAGTCGAACTTGCGCGCAGGAGGTGGTTAGAGTTGTCGAAAGATTATGATGTTGATATTCTCTACCATCCGGAAAGCTAATGTTGTGGCGGATGCACTTAGTCGCAAGTCTATGGGTAGCCTAGCGTACGTTCCATCGAGAGGAAAGAAATGGTTCGCGATATTCATCGGTTGGCTAGTCTTGGAGTTCGCTTGGTCGATTCGGAGATGTTGGGGTTTTCGTTCGAGGTATTGCCGAATCCTCTATTACGAGAAGATATTAAGCGGCATCGCATGAGGATCGTATTCGGCACAAAGCTGAGACGCAGCCCGGCTCGAGAAGACTCCGTTTGAGATTTCACCGATGGAGTGTTGTTTCACGGGGGATTATATGTACCCGACGTTGCGGTTGCGACGACGGAGTTATGGGCGAGGCACATTATGCCCGATATTCTATTCACCCGGGGTCGACGAAGATGTACCATGATCTCGTATGTTTATATTGGTGGGATGGTATGAAAAGAGATATAGCGAGTTCGTCGCTCGCTGTCCGAATTGCCGGAAAGTTAAGATTGAGCACCGAAGTTCCCGGTGGGCTATTGCGGAGATGGAGATACCGACGTGGAAATGGGAAATCATTAATATGGATTTTATTACAGGTTTACCTCGCACTCCACGGAGGTATGATTCCATTTGGGTCATTATTGATCTACCGACGAAATCGCCCATTTTTCTTCCCGGTCCTGACTACCTACTTACCGAGGATTATGCCGGGCTTTATATCGGGAGATTGTGCGACTTCATGGAGTTCCCGTATCTATTATCTCTACCGCAGGTGCCCGCCACGCCCATTTTCGGAGATCCTTTCGGGGAGAGGGGCTCCTGGGACGCGGTGAGTCTCAAAGACGCATTCCATCCCCGGTCGACGGGGACAAGGCCGAGCGCACTATTCGGTACATTGGAAGATATGTTACGGGCTCCGTGTTATTGATTTTAGAGGTAGCCGGGATGATCATTTGCCGCTTGTTGAATTTGTTTATAATAACGGCTACCACCCGATTCGCATGGCACCTTATGAGGCATTATATGGCAGAAAGTGTAGGTCACCGATCGGTTGGTTTGATGTTGGGAGATCGAATTGATTGGCCCGTATGTGGTCCAACAGGCAAGGATAAGGTGAAACTCATTCGGGAGCGGTTGTTAGCGGCTCAGAGTCGACAGAAATCATATGCAGATAATCGCCGTCGACACTTAGAGTTTCAGATTGGTGATTGGGTTTTCCTGAAGGTGTCACCTATGAAAGGGGTTATGAGATTCGGCAAGAAAGGGAAGCTCAGTCCGAGATATATTGGGCCTTATCAGATTATTCGTAAGATAGGCAATGTTGCCTATGAGTTAGATCGTCACTTGGTGATTTGGGAGCAGTACATCCGGTATTCCATGTTTCTATGCTTCGTAAATGTATTGGTGACCCCTCCAGAGTTTTTCCTGTAGATGATATTCAGGTCACAGAGGAGCTATCTTATGAGGAGCAGCCTACAGCTATATTGGATCGTCAGGTAAGAAGGTTGCGGAATAAAGATGTGGCTTCTATCAAAGTGCTGTGGCGGAATAATAACCGAGAGGAAGTGACCTGGGAGGCTGAGGAGCAGATGAAGAAGAAGTATCCTCACCTATTTCCGGTACCTACAGGTAATCCAAATTCTTTACTTGGCTATGTTGTTTGATAAGTGAATTGTCGTAAAAGAAACTCCCCCGAGTGCTTATAAGATCCCGTAAGGTTAATCTAACATTCGAGGACGAATGTTCTAAAGGGGGGGAGGATGTTAGAACCCGTATTTTTGTACATTGGAACAATCCGGATTAATTATGATAAGTTAAGGACCAAAACTATTTCGGGATTCAAAGTCGGGAATTTTGACCTTCGATTTTATTTTGAGTTATAAGTTGTGCATGAATTTGTTGGCATGGAATAATTAGGCGAATTTGGGACCAAAAGTGATAAAAATTGGAAGTTGAAAAAGTCATCCATTTTTATGGTTGGCCGTGTAAGTGGGGTGAATGGCCCACACAAATTGTGTTCAATTTTAATTGAAACAACACATGGTGTGGGCCAAGGGAAATTGTACACTTCATATTATAAGCACAAAAGATGACTTTTAGTCTTCATTCTAACACTTAGAAAAATTGAAGTGAAGAACACCACCAAAAGAAGGCTCTCGGCCAAGTGACCAAGAAAACCAACTTTCATTCTTGTCCTTCTAAAATTATTTTGTTGATGCAAACCCACTATTTTGAGGTCCCTAAGTAGCGTGGAAGTGTCGTTGGAGCGATCAACCCGCTAGTTTTCACTATTTAAAAACCCTAGCCTATGGTGGAATTGAAGAGGAAAGGTAAGATTTGATCTTGTTTATGTGTTATGAAGGTTGTATGCTTGTTGTAGTATGTTAAAATGGAGTAAAATCATGAAATATGGAATTTTGGAAGCGAGTTGTGTGTGTGGTGCTTGAGCCGTGTAAGTATGTGTGTGTTGTGTTGTGTTGTGTTGTGTTGAAACTATGAATTAATGCCTAGTTAGTATATTATGATCATTGTAAGGTGAAGAACGATTGAGAATCATCCATATATGTATATGTGTAGTGTTGGTCGAAATGGGTCACATTATATGACAATGAACGAATGAATATCGTTTAATGTTTTAGTCGTCGTCGGTGTGAATTCTATGCTGGAAATGAATGTTTATTAACTCAAATTGATGTTGTGATTGTTGCGGACTGAGTTGGAGGCTATTGTGCATTTGATGTAAATTATATATTCATGAGAATGGCATTGTTAGAATGTGAATTGTGGATACAAATCATGATTTGGAAATAAGGAATGGGTTAAAGTGAGGTTCTCGGTTTGGGGGCTGTTTTCGGCTGGATTGGGGAAAAATTTGGATTGTTGGAAATGTTGTATGAATTGCTTAGAATGTCTTTAAATAATGTTGGTATGGGTTCGGGTTAGTATGTGAATGTATAAGCGTCAATGTTGGCTTGAAGGTAAGCCGTTGAATTGAATTCATGAATGTTGTCGAATGATGGAAAAGAGAGTTATTATTGTTGTATTTCCTTTCGGATTGGTTTTTGATGTTGCTAGGTTGGTTGTTGTTGTTGTTGTTGATTGATTTGGCCGAGTTAAATTCTCGGGGTGGCCTATTTACAGGAAAATGCGCCCAAATTTCGTAGAATTAAGGGCAAATTTGGAATTAAATGCCCGAAAGTCTTTAGCTAATGTTTGGCATTTTATGACTGGTTTATAGATTGTGGGCAGCCCGAGACGTAGGTGGGATCTAGCTTGAGTTTGGATTATATTGGAGAGCGTTTGAGGTATGTAAAGTCAACCTTCCTTCTTTGGCATGCCTTAGCTAAAATAGGCTATGACACGAACTTCGAGGAAACTCTATTCTCGCAATCCGAGCATGTCTATGATACGCATTTGTTTCTTGATATTCATATGTCGATGTGTTGAAATATTGATCCTTATGTCCTTGGAACCATTAGTTTACCAAAGTTGCATGAAAGTTTGATTTCTAAAAGAATTTATTCTTTAACAATTCGAAAACTACAAACGCCCATAACTTTCACAGAAAAGCTTGGATTGCTTTGAAATTTTCGTAGAAGCTTGTATGATCTAGGATGAGTATGTTCTCCATAGGCGGGCCCAGCTCGGGTCTACACCCGTCCGTGGGTCCCGCGATGCCCTTTTATGCAATTTCGACAACTTTTGAAAGAAAATGTTGTAATTATTATTCCAATTTCAAATATGATTATTTTACTTATCTTTTGGATTTATGACAATGATTTTATGTATATGATTCCTCACGACTCCGCTCGTGCATTTTGCCATATCTTTCGCCGAGTCCCGGGCCGGTTCTGTTGTCGTGCGCACTTTGTTATACTCCGGTGTTATGCTGTGATTATGGTTCGCCGAGCTCCTCGCTCGAGGGCCGGGTTTCGCTTAATTGGGCGTTATGCTGTGTTTGGCGATATGCTGTGTTGTGGTATGTGACGGGGATTCGGAGATTTGAAACTTTCTGGTGTTATGCTGTGTTATGGCGCCATCGACAAGGCGACCATATTTTTCGTGCCCCTATGCATGATTCGTATTTTTAAAGTAAACATTTTGATATTTTGGAAATGCATTTATTTTTCTGTACCTCTATTTCGATTATGGCTCAGATTTGTATACCACATTTTCTGCTTTGCATACTCAGTACATATTTCGTACTGACCCCCTTCCCACGGGGGCTGCGTTTCATGCCCGCAGGTACAGACGCATAGTTTGGTGATCCACCTGTTTAGGACACCCTCTTCTGCTATTGGAGTGCTCCCCTTATTCCGGAGCCATATTTTGGTATATATTCGTTGTTGCATTGTATATATTTGTTCAGGGGTACGGCGGGGCCCTGTCCCGTCTTATGATTCCGTTTGTCTGTTTAGAGGTCTGTGGACATGTATGTGGGTTGTGCCTACTTCTGTACAGTTGTGTTTGTATGTTATCTATTTTGGGCGATCCCATTCGCCGTGGCAGCCTCGTCGGCTTGCATTGTATATGTTCTGGGCCGTTGCGCCATTTGATAGCCTTGCCGGCTTTTGATATATATATGGCTGTGTTTGGCATATGTTGCGACAGTTTGATATAATCTGAGACAGCGTCTGATATTTGTATATATATAAGCCCGGGTGTGTTTGAGATGTGTGTAACTCTGTTTGATAGGTGTGTTTGGGTGCCCAGATCGGGCACTAGTCACGGCCCACGGGGTTGGGTCGTGACATTGCGGTTGTTGGTTCTGGCCTTCTTTGTGGAATTGGCTCATCCGTCATCCGGTCACGATCATCATCTACTTCAGAGATTTCTGGATCTCTGGGTTGATTCATGAATATTGGTAGGTTATCTTCATCTAAAGAGTCAACTAAGGAATCCTCGCTTGTCTCAGCGCTTTCTTCCATAGGATCAGTATCATATGAATCTGGGTCACTGGATCCTAGGGTATCATCCTCCTCTATATCATTTGTGGGTTGGGCCACGTAGAGGTTAGTATTCTTTTGCGTCGAGATCATCAAGTTTTCCTGCTCGGGTTCTTTTGAACCTTCCTCGAGTTTTTTCTTTCATTTGGACAGCTTTTAGGCCGCCGTAGAGTCATTCCTTTCCCAGACCATTTTTGCAATGTTAAACTCAGGTTCATCATTTTGTTTTTGGGTAAAAGACATAAGGTCTCGTTTTGTTGATGGGAACATAGTGAAAGAATGGTCAAGCTTTGGTGGTGAGTATGTTTGGGAGGACATGGGGAAAAAGGTGGGTTTTGATGGGCAGCTTTGTGTTTTTTACGGTTCAAGGTGACCATATCTCAGTTGTTGTATTTGTTCTTTAAGGTCAGCCATTACTTTTGTTATTGGTTAAAAAAGTGGAAAAGGGAAGTGCTTGGTGGACAAATCTCATACTGCATGTTTGTCATTCGCAATTCCAGGGCTTTGAGCAGTCCAGCATGCTGAGAAGATGCTTATTCCACTTTTTTCTCAATTGTCTCCACCCTGCACATTATCTTGTTCTGTGTGTGAGCAACATTTCTGATGGAAGTGCTAATATTAATTAAAACTTTATTTTGGCAAATGGCATTGTCGGATTGCCAATTGATTGTTGCTTCTACTTCACTTGTTGGTGGCTTTTCTCCAGTGGGCAGCACAACATTTTGCCTTGGAATTTTTAGGGCATGGCTAGTACCATCTTTTTCAAAAGGTTGTTGTGAAGGAAATTCAGGGGTGTGACTGCAGCTTGAGGGGTTCATCGTGAGTATTTCTGGCTTTGGGATATTTGGGTTTGAAGGTTTGTGATATAAATTTTTGGTTAGGGAGAGGTGGCCAGTTTTGGGGTTTGTACGAAACAAGGAATTTATATTTTCCTGGACGGCTTGGTGAACCGATAGATGAATCTCCTTCTTCATACCTTATTCGGAACTCTCTTTCAGAGTTTCCCTTTTTTTTCTTTGATTTGGCTCTTCTTGTATGATGTTCATCCCATTCAATTTCATCGTCAAGACATTCTTGATAGTCACATTGGATATCCGATAGGCAGTGTCCTGTGAAAGGACATTTGAACCACCATACATCATGACCTTCATTATGGAACTGCATATCCAATCATGTTCACTCATGATACTTGGGAGATGGTAAGCGAATGTTACAGTGTCATCTTGGTGTGCTTGGTTATATATGGGTTGGTACATCTTGAAACAAAAGGTTGTTTTGTTGGGTTTTTTAAGGTGAGAGTGGTCAAAGCTTATGGCAACTATTTTATCGGGTTTTTTGGAAAAAGTGGGTTCAGAGGATTGGAGAGGTTCAACAGGTTCTCTTAGCTTTTCATAATTCGTGACCCATATATCTGGAAGGACTTTGATAAGTTCTTCCCTAGAGAGCTATTTTGGGATTTGGGTGCACATGGTAGTTCCGTTGGTGGCATCTACTTTTAAGAGCAAAGCATTTTCTCCACCTGGAAGAGAGATCCATAGCATGATTCTGAACTCGCCAAGCTATTTGGTAGTGTAAAGTAGCTTGAATAGCATCTTTAGCTTATGGAGCACTTTGAATTTGGACTTGGAGCTTTAAAGCCTCCGTTAGATATGGATCATACAGGGACATGTTAAAATTTGGGAACCATGGGGTGTGTAGAGGGGGGGGGGGGGGAGAAACAGCAAGAAGGATGGTCAGACTGCAAGCACAATAGTTTTCTTACAAAGTAGGACTGGGCTTTAATATCCCGAAGGACGGCTTGCTACAAAACTGACTTCAACAACCCGAAGGATGGCTTGTCAAGTTAGTCGGACAGTTTGAAAGATCATAGATATGAAAGTTTTTCCTACAAAATGGGCTAGCTTCCTAGCCAAGCTACTCAACACGGAAAAATTTTCACACTACTACAGCGTACTGTCAATGCTTCGGAAAACTATTGTACTTATAGCAAGCATAACATGCTCAATATTTCCTAACCTTATACTAACTTAGGATCAGCCTTTCCACCGACCTACCCTTTATAATCTTTATCGGTCGATGTAACATGAACACTTTCACTGCGTAGGAGTCTCGGAAACATTGAACCTAATATCTTCATGGTTTGAACCATCTGAGTAGGTTCAATCCTGTAAAAATTTCAGAACATGTCACACTTGAATTCCATGAAAATCTAATACTGGTGACATAAGTACCGTAAAAAATCATAATAGCTCTTATGGAAAATCGTTGTGCATTGCTATGAATATGTGACAAAATATGTTTTCTGGATTGACTCCGAATGGCTTAATGATGGATCCTCCATATTTTCTGAAAACTAGAAGTTCATAGAAAGTCCTTATTTATGTAAGGATGGATGGATCAAACGGGTCCACAAACTTGGTGAAGAATTCTGGCGAATGATCTGCTATTCTGGATGAGCTAGCTCCTGATGAGCTTGCAAGCATGAAGATTTGGCTAGTTAGCTTTTTCAGTAGCTTGCCTTGCAATCTCTTTGAAAACTCATCTGGCCTGGATAGGAAATCCGCTAGAATATTATCCTTCCCTTTGAGGTGCTTTGCTTGGAATTTGTTAGGGGAGAACCATTGTGCCCATCTGAGAATCTGCGAATTTGGGATAATCTTTGGATTTATCTGGATCATCTTTGGGAAAGCCTTCATATCCATCTCGATACAAAACTCTGTGTGAATTAAAAAGAAATTGAACTTTTTAATCCCATTCTTTACGGCAAGAATTTCTTTGAATGTGGAATGATAGTGTTGTTCCGCATCTTTGAACTTTCTACTGGCATATCCGCATATTTTCCGTTGGCCATCTATTTCTTCAAAAAGTACCACACTCCAATATTCGTTGCTGGCATCTGTCTGCAATATCTTTTTCCCGTCTGATAGAATATGGAGGGCTTTGACCTCTTTTGAGATTTCTTTTATTCTCTGAACTGCTTCATCCTGTTCCTTTCCCTAACCTGGGGCATTCTTCTTGAGCATTTTTGAAAGTGGAGCAATGTAGGTAGAGACATTAGGGATAAAATCTCTAACATAATTAATCACACTTAAAAACTGTTGGAGCTGCTTCGTCGTAAAATTGATGTCTGGGAATTTGAGCAAGTTCTTGACAAATATGTGGCCCGGGTCGTATGCTCCATGAACAAAATCCATCCCCGTAAAATCAATTTTCCTTTCTAACAAGAATTATCTTTTCGTGAGAGCATGATTCCATTTTTCTCCACTAGGTCATGGAATTATTGCAGCAAAGTGAGGTGTTCTTCCATAGTATCACTAAAGAGTAAGATGTCATCAATGTAGACTAGTGATGTATGGAGGATGGTTGAAATAATTTTGCCATGGCTTTTTGGAACAACGAGGGTGCCATTTTCGACCCAAAGGGCATGACCTTCCATTGAAAGTGGTGATCGGGTATACAAAACCCTATTTTTGGTCGATCTTCTAGGTGTATTCCCAATTGCCAAAAACCTGATTTAAGGTCAAACTTGGAAAAGTATTTAGCTTTGGCTAAGTGAGAAAACAGGGTGAGTTTATTTGGGATAGGGGATTTATCATCTTGGAGAAATAGTTAAGAGGTTGATAGTTTATGACTAATCTGAGTTTACCTGTTATACCTCGCCTTTTTGTACATCCGGATATTCCGAGATAATGACGGAAAGTTAAGGACAAGGCTATAATTTTTTTTTTTTAGAATGCATAAGTTGCATGTTCATCTTTTTATTGGTATGGAGAATTAAGGGTAAATTTGGAATAAGGGAGCATTGGAGGCTAAAAGTTGGAAAAATATTTCATGAAATAGCCAAGAATGGCCATGTGGCCATGAGGTCGTGTGGGACCCACACATGGCTAGCCAATTGTTGTGAGCCATGAAGGGGGCTATGTGTCCACCTTATATTTTAGGGACCATATATATACATAGAGACAAAGATGACTATGCAAGACTAAAAGTCATCTTTTGCAACTTAAGGGAAAATTCTAGAAAGTTGGAGAAAAATTGAGGGGCTTGACCGGCCATACACCCCTATGTATATATACATAGGCATGTGATGAAAAAGGGAAGACAAAATATTCATCTTTTGTCACTCTAGAAAATTAGAGAAAATAGAAGAAAGAAGGAGAAAGACCATCGGCCATGGGCTAGCCGAATATGGTCTAGGGAAGTTGATCATGAAAAATAATTCTCTTCAAGCTTTTCAACCAAATGGAAGGTCCTCTATCACGTGGAGTAGTTGTTGGAACAAGAAAGTCATTCGTTGTTGCAATTTGGAGTCCTAGTGTCACGACCCAATCCCATAGGCCGTGACTGGTGTCCTAACTGGACACCCATACGTACCTACCCGACAGATCTGGCATACTAACAGTTAATCCCGTTTTGACATACATAAATCCAGACAGATATAGAATACATCGCGCGAACATATACATATATATACGTACTGTGACCTGTACAGAAGCCGTTAGGGCTATCATAACAAACAGAGATACTCAGATCGCGGACTCGTACTTACTTAACCAAATAGTGACAACCCATATCCCACAAACATGTCTGCAGACCTCTAACATACAGAACAGAATCAGAAGACGGGACAGGGCCCCGCCGTACCCAAATGACTATATATACAGAACATACGAACAACAGAAAATATATACCAAAAAAGCGCGTCGACTCCGGATCAAAGGGAGCTCCTCAGACAGCAACCGAAATCCTAAACTGGCGGCGTGTCACGCGGTGCGCCTGTACCTGCGGGCATGTAGCGCAGCCCCCGGAGAACAGGGGGTCAGTACGAAAAATGTACCGAGTATGCAAAGTCAGAAGTACTGTAAATAAAATCATACACGAATACCGATGTACAGAAGTATAATCAACAAACCATAGTTAGAGTCAGGCGTACGGAGGTATGTTGGGCAGAATTTTATCGAAATTAGAGGTGCAGAAGCCATACCAGACGAAACCAGAATCAGAAGTACCGAGATATATCGGACAGATCCATAATCGGAGTCAGACGTACAGAAGTGTACCAGACAGAATCGAGGTCGGAGTCAGGAGTGCAGAGCGAACAGAGTACTGACACAGATTATACCTATGTGCGGAGAGCAGAACGTACAGAATACTGATACAGGTCATATTTATATTTCTTTCGCGACCGCATATCAAAGAAACACAATAACACAGATCAGATCATACACACCAACATCATATCCCACATCAAAATACCGGGGGCGGACAGATACCACAGCACCCCGGATCACTTACCCACGATACTCGGAGGCGGACATATACCACGGCACTCCGATACCTCGGGGGCGGACATATACCACAGCTCCCCGGGTTGCATATCGTGGCATAATCACGACTCGGAGGCGGACAAATACCACGGACTCCGGGTCGCATATCGCGGGCCTCGGGGGCGGACATATACCACAGCACCCCGGCCCGGTCAGACATACACATAACTCATAACATCACACACATACGAATCATTAACAAAATAATCATCATATCAAAATACTCATACCAGGATTAAAAGTATCTAAAAATTTCCTTTAATTATTGCCCAAAACAAATTAGCAACACAATAGGAACCGATTCGGAATTAGCGGGCCCACCCCGGGTCAAGTCGAGGTGGCGTACAAAATTTTACGAACTTTAGACCCTATGGAAGCATCTATGGAAGTTTCAAAGTAATCCGGGTTCGTTTGGGAGAGTTTTGGAAGTTTAGACATTTTTTTCAAAGAACATGGAAGGAAAGTAGTTCAATTATCTTTCGAATGAATAGTAGCCAAGATTAAACTCGAATTTCGATGCATAGGACCTTTCCCGAGGCTCAGACTCCGATCTAATAGAGCTAAGACATGCCATAAGAAGGAAAGGAAGGACTTTACATACCTTCGTTATGCCTTACGCTCGTCTAATCTTGATTCCCGTTTCGTCCAAAAACTGCAAATGGTCACTCTTACCAGTTACTATTCATGAAAGTTAACATTTTAATCTCTGGGTTATACTTGGCTACCGAAATTTCGGCAGCACCTCCCCTATAAATGTAACACCCCGAGAACTTATCTCGGCTCAGAATAACCAACAACAAGTCAACAACAACATCAACAATCACAACAATCGCTACAAATCGCAATATGACATAATTAGTCTACTTTCTTCATAAAGCAATAACTTCCAACTAACTTCACATTTTCATACCAACATGCAACCAAAAGCTACCAAACTACATTATTTTCCTTCCAAACTCATTAACGATAATCATAATCCGCATTTAAATCTTACTTCCACACTTATACAAAAATCATATGAAATTCGCCAAATTCCCCATAACACCACATAACCATTTTCAATGCCATCTCAATTCATTAAACCTTTATTTATGTCGTAAGAATCATAACGACACAATTAGCATATCAAACAAAGAAATTTATTTTCGTTTCAAGTTTTCCATAGGTCACGGCTAACATCCATATTCCTACCATCAACCTAATCCATTCCACTTTCATTTCCAACATAAATTCCACCATAATCACAATTGGAATACAACATAAAATTCAACTAACCAAAGCCATGCAACATACACATGCATACGGCCCTATACACATACACACACATGCACGGCTTCCATACACACAACTCACAACACACTTCCATGCTTTTCACTCAATTTCCAACCATTATAACATACAAATTCATTTCATAACACAAAAGTATAGAAATCTTACCTTTTCCAATAATTTCCTCTTGCCACCAAAACCACCTTCTTGCCAAACTACTTATACCATCTTGGAGAGAAACTTGAGCTTAGTAGTAATTCCAAAAGAGGTGGATTTTTGAACCAAAGAATTAAGCTCCAAGAATTTTTTTCTTTTCCTTTCCTTTTCTTTCTCCTTGGCCGTTCTCCTCTCTTCTCTTGTTCTTGATTTTTCTTCTAATTTCTTGAATATTCTAAGGCTCCCAACCTTTTTATAATTAATAAGCACATGGAGAAAAAATTTAATTAAGGCCATGGGTTGGGCCACCATGGCCGGCCACCCCTTGTGGTTTGGGCCTTTGTTTTCATTTCTTTCTTTGAGCCCAATTAGTGATGAACCTTATTTAATAATTCCCGAAACAAATTTTCAAAATTCCAATTTTGCCCTTAGGCCTTCTCCATTGTTTCCGCATTCAAACTTCCACAACCAACACACACTTACTAAGAAAAATTCAATTATGGCCTCCTTTCTCACAAATCACAATTATTGTGAATTTTCCGATTATGCAAAAAGGCGGGATATAACACCTAGCCGAGAGGAAAAGGTGAATGGAAGAAGGTGAGTTTTGATCTTCTTTACATGTTTTATAGATGTTGTACATGTTGTGCAATGTGGAAATGAATGGAGTTCATGAAAATAGGGTATGGGAGTTGTGGCCGTGCATATGCATTGTGTTGAATAAGAACGATGAATTAAACTACTTGGTGTTTGGTTGATATTGTTATGGACGTTTTGAGCATGTTGTGATGTGTTGAAATGAATAAAATTCATGAAGTTGTGTGTGATGATGGGTTGGCGAACGTGGTCGCCTTGTGTGGAGGAGAAGGACTAATTTTATTTAATATAATTTGATTGTTGTATTGTGAACTCTATGATGGAAAATGAAGTCTTAATGATCCAAGATTAAAGTTGTAATCATATGAGCCATTTGGAAGCTAATGTGACTATAGTATGCTTTCTTGAATTTATGGAAATAATGTTGTAAACATGCGGATTGTTGATGTAGTTTATGAGTTTGGAAGAAAAGAAATGTGTTGTTAACGTTTCCTTGCACTTAGAAGGTTTCGGGTCCCTTGTGTATTGGATTGGCTGATTTGAATACTTTGTGGATTGTCCGAAGTGTTCTTGAATTGTGATTGAATGATTTTGGATTGGTACTTGAACTTAAGAGCGTTCATGTTAGCTTGAAAGTATGTAGTTGAAATGAATATAAAAGAATGCCATCAAATTATGTAGAAGGGAGTTATTAATATTAGAATGTGTTTGAAATTGATTATTAATGTCGTTGTTATAATTGTTGGTATTGTTGTTGAAGATTTGGCCGAGTTGAATTCTCGGGGTTGTGAATATATAGGGGAAGTGCTGCCCAAATTTACGAGAGAAAAAGTAATGGCTTGGAATTGGATTTTTCGATGTTTATGACTAACATTTGATATCTATTAACGTTGTGTAGACCTTGGAGAGTCGAGACTTTGAGTTCGGATTAACTTAGGAAGCGGCTAAGGTATGTAAGCTTAACTCTTCTTTTCTTTGGCATGTCTTAGTGAAAAGTAAGCCGTGACACGTACCCCGAGGTAATTCCTCATGCGATCCGAGCATGTTTATGATCCTTATTTGTTTCTTGATATTCATATTCTTAAAGTAGTCAAATTATGGTCTTTATGTCTTTTTCGCATAAATGGATTTCAAAGATTGTATAAAAGTTAGTTTTCAAAAGAGAGTTTGTTTCCTAAACAATTCCGAAACTACGAGCGTCTGTAACTTTCGCAGAATGGCTCGGATCGCTTCGATTTGTTCGTAAAAAGTACTCCAGTGAATAGTGTTCATAACCTTCCGAGGCGGACTCGGATTGGTTTGGCATATGACCACGATCCCTATGGTTTTGCTAATACGCTATGATATATCCTATGTTTCCGAATAACGTCCGAAACATATTTGATATAACTATGGTCCGATTTTCAAGTGATATTCCGTTTGGACTACTTCATCGAGTCTGTGATTATGATTTTATATGCATATGGTTTCTCACTATCGCTCGTGCATGCCTCAATGCATCTTTCACCGAGTCCTGGCCGGCACGCATTCGTGCAACTTCTTTGCATTGTTCACCGAGTCCCTCACTGTAGGCCGGTACGTATATATATATATATATGTATGATGATATGATGATGTGATGAGATGGGGATGGCGGCCGGGATGGCTCACCGAGTCCCTTGCTAGCGGGGCCGGGACACGCTATTCACCGAGTCCTCCACTGAGGCCGGCACGTGTATGTATATATATATATATCCGTACGCATACATGATTATGATTATGATATTATTTTACTCACCGAGTCCCTCACTAGAGAGTGGGTACTTCGTATATATGTACGATGATATGATGACAGGGTTATGATTTGATTTTACTTACCGATATATGTATATGCATTATAAATGTTTTGAAAGGCAAGTCTTCCGATTTCTCGTACTCTTTCCCGCATGATCCCGCTTATGGTATTTCATGCTTTACATACTCGGTACATATTCCGTCGACCCCCCCTTTCTTCTGGGGCCGCGTTTTCATGCGAGACACCCGATGAGTTGAAGACAGCAGAAGCTGTCTCCGCCGGGATTGGCGAGCTCCATTTTCTCGGGAGCCGCCGAGTCGAGCATTATGATATGGTTACATGTTTCTATGTTAGTAGACTTTCACAGACAAGGTCGTGGGTATAAGATGTCGGTTATGTAAGCGGCTATGTAAGCCGACGAGTTATTATGCATTGTATTATAAGTTTTATATGTTCCTATATGTTACAGATTTTCATTGATTCGAGAAAGGCAAAAAAAAAGCATATTATTTTTTTAAAAAAATTTCATTATGTATTTGTGTCATGATTTGAGAGTCAGCGTGATTATGAGTATTATGTGAGTCAGCGGGTTCGCTCGGCCCTAAATAAGGGTCGGGTGCCCATCACGCCCTAACGAAAATTAGGGTGTGACATTACCTCCTGTTTGTTCCACTGGCTTATTGACATAGAACGCCTCGCATGCCCATTGCGAATTAGAGGGCTCGATAAGCCCAAACTCCAAGAGCTCTTCGCATTCCCTTTTGGCAAGTCAAGATGATCCGGATTCATCTTTCAGAGTGACTTGCCTTCGTTGGATTAATGCTTTCATTCTTCTTGAAGGGGAGTTTAATGAAAACTTCTTCATTTAGCCATAAAGGCTTTTGCATTTCCCATAAACTCCTTAGAGAATCCGCACATGAATGCTCCACCAATCGCTTTTCTATCTCCTCGATCTCGTTCGGCCATCGCTATTTGGAATAATCATAAAACATCTGTATATGGCTTGAATTGTTTCTTGAACGTTATTCCGTGGGCTTTGATCTGGAGCTGATCTTTAAGTTGTCTGAAGATGTCAAATCCGACAATGAGTCATTTCCTGGGATATCTATCCAATCAGCTTTGTTCGAAACTTCAACCCTGGGAAGAATTCAATTGTGATTGGATGCTTTGTGAAGACCGTGGTGGTTAGGACTCCGGTCCCCATAGGTGTTAAAATCATTGGAATGTGGAATCCATTGATCCTCGGGAAGGACGGCCGGGTTCGTCACGAACTTGTCGCGCCGTTGTCCATGAAAGTAATAATCGATTGGTTTATTCCATTTGGATGGATAAACTTTAAGTTGAGACTCGCGGGGTCACCATGACGTCGTTGATATCTTCTTGAGACTTTCCCTCTGGTTCTGAAATCTGGTAATATTCATCACCATATTCTTCGTACACATCATTGGAAAAGAAGGTCTTCTCTGTGGGTTCGTCCTCTAATGAGAGAACATATTCAAGATCATCATCTTCACCTAGATAGATGCCAGTGTAGTCCTCTATTTCTGTAAGGAGCTTGATTGACCTTCTGGATTGGAGACAATTTTTTACATAATGCCTAATTTTGTTGCAAATAAAGCATCTATCATTTTTTCAGGACTTGCCTGGGCTCCTCCCCCTGAAATATTTTGTGCGCCTCCTGAACTGGGATCCTTCTCCTGAAGTCCTTGGCCATTTGAATCACTTGAATCTTCTTTTTCGTCTGGGACATGGCACAAACAGCTTGACCCAGTAATTAGGTCAGACTTTCCGCAAGCTTTATCAAGGGCTGGATTGTTTCGTATGATCTGCTTCAAAACAGATCTCTTTGTGCATATATCATCCAATGCTAGATATTGCTTGCCTGATGTAGCCAACCGGTGGGATCGTTATTGATTGAAACTTCTCCTCAATGATCGTCATGGTCCGGCTAGCTAACATCTTTGGAAGTGATGAAACAAAGGCTTGCTTGAGACTAGCTTCTCCGCCTAACTCAAAGAACATTTAAGCCATCTTCTGAAAATAGATATCAATGACATCTCTGTCAAATGATACGCATTTCATTTCGAAGAACTGTCTCCTAAGTTTTTCTTGCCTTTGGCCGGTATCTCCACAAAATACCTCTTGGAGTATTTTGATGTTGAAAGCAAAGTCTTGGGATGTGAGAAACATATTTTTGTCTTGTGTCCCAAGTGAATTCCACCAATCTTTGATAATTCCAGAGAACCTTGAAGTGAATTCTGACAGGATCATGTATTTTTCCCGTTCGACAAGATTCTTTGTCACCATCCAAGTGAAGAAATCTGGGATCCTTTGGGGCCATTTGATACTTTGATATCATCCGGTGAAAGTATGGAATCCGTATCCCAACGAATTTTACGGTTGTCGGTTCGCCTTCTTTCCGGAATTGGCTCATCCGTCATCCCGTCACGATCATCATCTACTTCTGTGGATTGCTCCGGGTTAATTCATGATTATTGGTGGCTTATTTTCGTCTGAAGAGTCAACTAAGGAATATTCGCTTGTCTCAACGCTTTCTTCCGTAGGATCAGTATCATATGAATCTTGGTCACTGGATCCTAGGGTATCATCCTCCTCTATATCATTTGTGGGTTGCACCACGTAGAGGAGCAGTTTAGTAAAAATATGTCTGAGTCGTCACCATCTGCTTCCAACCCTTGTAAGTCCTTAGCAAAAATAAATGTCTCCTACTCTGTATAAAACCCTTTCTTGAAAATATGACTGCCTTTATGAAGTTGATATCCTACCTGATGAAAACAAAGTGTCTCCACCGACCTACCCCTCCTAAACCCATATTCTGCTTTTGCTAAAAAGACATGTTCCCCGTGGTCATAAATCCATTCCCTGATCCAACCAAAGCTCAAAGGAGCTAAAGAATAAGGTTGGGTGCCTCAAACTTGACCAAAGACTATTCTAGCAACTCAAAAGGAGCAATTCATCACT
>NW_026715458.1:0-20298 GCF_029784015.1 Lycium ferocissimum | reverse complement strand
ATGCAAGCATACGTATATTATTATTTTGATAACCTAAAGGGCTTATGTTTATACAAGTAAGTATGTTTTAAATGAAAAATCATTTTTTATGATTACAAATGATATGATATGTGAATGAAGGCAGGATAAGACATAAAATGAGGGGTGCTCGGTGGTCAGCCTCGGGTACCCGTCATGGCCCATAGTTCGGGTCGTGACAGAAGTCTCCATACTTGTCTGTCTAATATGGCAATGGGCACTTCTTCATAGACTAGCTTTTCTGTGACCTGAATATCATCTACTGGAACAATCCTCGTGGGATCTCCAACACACTTGTAGAGCATCGAGACATGGAAAACTGGATGGACTAATTCAAGTTCTAAAGGCAAGTCCAATTCATAAGCTACTTGTCCCACCCTGCGGATAATCTTATAGGGTCCAATGTATCGAGGACTTAACTTTCCTTTCTTTCCAAATCTCATCACACCTTTCATTGGCGACACCTTCAAAAATACCCAATCATCAACTTGAAATTCTAAGTCTCACCGACGGTTGTCCGCATAAGATTTTTAGTGACTTTGGGCTGTCAACAATCGATCTCGAATCACCTTGAATTTTTCTACTGCTTGTTGGATCAAATCAGGGCCTATTAGTTATACTTCTCCTATTTCAAACCACCCGATTGGGGACCTGCACTTCCTTCCATATAACGCTTCATACGAAGCCATTTGGATACTGGAATGGTAGCTATTGTTATATGCAAACTCAATTAGGGGTAAATGGTCATCCCAAATACCACCGAAATTTAGTACACATGCCCGTAGCATATCTTCCAAGGTCTGAATGGTACGTTCGGCTTGTCCATCAGTTTGTGGATGAAATGACGTGTTGAGCCTTACTTAAGTACCCAAACCTTCTTGGAAAGATTTCCAGAACTTGGCCATAAATTGTGCTCCTCTGTCTGTGATAATGGATATCGGAATACCATGAAGTTGCAAAATCTCCTTGAGATACAACCATGCATAATCTTTTGCTGAGTATGTGGTTCTGACTGGGAGAAAATGAGCTGCTTTCGTAAATCTATCCACAATCACCCATATAGAATCATACTTGCCTCGGGAACGAGGTAATCCTACAATAAAATCCATATTGATCACTTTCCATTTCCAAGTAGGAATTTCCATCACTTGCAATAATCCTCCTGGCTTCTGATGTTCGATCTTTACTTGCTGGCAATTCGGACATTGATCTACAAATTCTGCTATGTCTCTTTTAATGCCATCCCACCAATATATCATCTTGAGATCATGATACATCTTCGTCGCTCCTGGATGAATAGAATACCGAGAATAATGAGCTTCCTCTAGGATTCGACGACGTAATCCTGCAATATTCGGAACACATAGCCTGCCTCGGTATTTAAGAACTCCTTCTATAGAAATTTCAAATGGAGACTTCTCTTTTTCATGAAATGTGTCTCTATAATGGCTCAACTGAGGATCTTCATATTACCGCTCCTTTACTTCCCCGTTCAAGGATGAAACTATGGGATTATTAACACTAACTCCTGCACCACCTGAATCAATTAGACGTACCCCAAGACTAGCTAGTTGGTGGAGCTCATGAATTAATTCTTTCTTCTCCGAAGGAACTTCACATAAAAAGCGCCCATTGATCAGCGGCTAAGCGCATCCGCTACTACATTTGCCTTTTCGAGGTGGTATAAAATATTCACATCATAATCTTTCACTAATTCTAACCACCGCCGCTGCCGCAGATTCAACTCCTTTTGTTCGAAGATATATTGAAGACTCTTGTGATCTATATAGATATCAACATGCACACCATACAAATAATGTCTCCACATCTTTAATGCATGAACAACTGCAGCCAATTCGAGCTCATGTTACGGGCATGCGTGCTAGATTTTGGAGGTAGCTGGGATGATCACTTGCCTCTTATTGAGTTTGCATGCAACAACAACTATCATTCCAGTATTCAGATGGCCCCGTATGAAGCTCTATATGGAAGGAAGTGTAGATTGCCAATTAGGTGGTTTGAAATAGGAGAGGAACAACTAATAGGTTCGGAGTTGATTCAACAAGCGATGGAAAAGATCAAGGTCATCCGAGATCGATTATTGACAACCCAAAGTCGCCAGAAATCTTATGCGGACAACCGTCGGCGAGACTTAGAATTCCAAGTTTATTGTTATATCCCGCATTTTTGGTACATTGGGACCATCCGGTTTAACTATGATAAGTTAGGGACAAAACCATTCCGGGATACAAGTCGAGACCTTTTGACCTTTGTTTTCGTTTCGAGACATAAGTTGTTCATGAATTTGTTGGTATGGAACACTTAGGAAAATTTGGGACCAAAAATGGAATTTGTGAAACTTGAAAATCATGCATTTTCTCCTTGTTGTGGCCGTGTGGCTTGAAGAAGGCCCACACAATTTGTGGACAATTTCAATTGGTACAACACTTGTGTGGGCCAAGGGACACTTGTATAAGTCTTGCATTAGCTTAAAAGATGACTACCAATTCATTTATTCATTACAACACTTAGAAAAAAAAAAGCAAGAAGTTGAAGAAACAAAGAGGCTCTTGGCCAAGGAGACCAAAAATTGAAGATCAATTCTAGCCATTCCAAAATTATTCCTTTGATGCAAAACCACTAATTTGAGGTCCCTAAGTAACGTGGAAGTGCTGTTCGGGTCATCTAACCATTCGTTGTGTCAATTGCAAACCCTAGGCAAAGTGTGGAGTTGAAGAAGAAAGGTAAGAATTGATCATGTTTTATATGTTATAAAGGTTTTATGCATGTTGTAGTATGTTAAAATGGATGAATATCATGAAATATAGTAAGTTGGAATTGAGGTTGTGTATATGGGGTTTGGCCGTGTGATGTGTATGTTGTGACTAAGTGATGAGTTAAGTTCTATGTAGTATGTTAGTTGTTGTAGTGTAAAGAAATGAATGAGAGTTATCAATATGTGCATGTTGGCATGTTGGCCGAATGTAACCTCCCATGTGTGACAAAGAATGAATTAACATTGCTTAATGTTTTAGTTGTTATCGTTATGAATTCCATGATGAGAATGAGAGTTTAATGACTCAAATTGATGTTGTAATTGTTGCGGACTGATTTGGAGGTTATTGTACATTTGATGTAACTTGTATAATTATGAGAATGACATTGTTAGAATGTGAATTGTTGGTGCAAATCATGATTTGGAAATGAGGAATATGTTAAAGTTGAGGCTCTCGGGTTGGGCGGTTTCGGGTGAGTGGGAATATTATTTGGGATGTTTGAAATGTTGTATGAATTGCTTGAAATGTCTTTGAATATTGTTGGTATGGGTTCGGGTTAGTATTCGAATGTATAAGCGTTGATGTTGGCTTGAAGGTAAGCCGTTAAATTGAATATATTGAAAGTTGTTGAATGATGGAAAAGAGAGTTATTAATGTGTGTTGCCTTTCGAATTGAATGTTAATGTTGCTAGGTTGGTTGTTGTTGTTGTTGTTGTTGATTTGGCCGAGTTAAATTCTCGGGGTTGGCCTATTTACAGGGGAAATGCTGCCCAAATTTCTGTAGAATTAAGGGCTAATTTGGAATTAAATGCCTAAACGTCCATAGCTAATGTTTGGCATATTATGACATATTTGTAGACCTTGGAGAGCCCGAGGCGTAGGTTGACATTAGCTTGAATTTGGAGTAGCTTGGAGAGCGTTTGAGGTATGTAAAGCTCAATTCTTTCTTCTTTGGCATGCCTTAGTTGCAAATAGGCTATGACACGAGCCTCGAGGAAATTCTATTCCCGCAATCCGAGCACGTTTATGACTCTTATTCATTCCTCGGAATTCGTATGTTGATATGTTGAAATATTGGCCTTTATGTCTTTGAAATATTTGATTTTCAACTTTTGCATAAAAAGTTTGGCTTTTAAAGAGTTCCGTAACTACGAACACCCGTATCTTTCACGGGAAGGCTCGGATTGCCTCGATATGCCCGTAGGTGATTGTATGGTGTATGATGAGTATGTTTTTCATAGGCGGGCCCGGCTCGGGTCAACACCCGTCCGTGGGTCCCGCGACTCTTCTTTTTGTAATCCTGACGACTTTTGAAAGAATTTGATTTAGTTATTATTCGGATTCCTAAGTATGGTCATTTTACTTATCATTTGAGTCTATGATAATGATTTTATGCATATGGTTACTCATGACTCCGTTCGTGCATTCTGTTATGTCTTTCGCCGAGTCCCGGGCCGGTTCTGTTATCGTGCGCACTATGATATACTCCGGTGTTATGCTGTGTTTATGGTTCACCGAGCCTCTCGCTCGAGGGCCGGGTTCCGCTATATTTGGTGTTATGCTGTGTATGGCGTTATGCTGTGTATGATATGTGACGGAGATACGGAGATTTGAAACCTTCTGGTGTTATGCTGTGTTATGGCGCCATCGACGGGCGGGCGACCATATTTTCTGAGCCTTATGCATGACTTGTATTTTTTTGAAAGTAAACATTTTGATATTTTGGAAATGCATTCACTTTCTGTACTTCTGTTTCGATTATGACTTAGATTTGTATACTACATTTTCTCGCTTTGCATACTCGGTACATATTTCGTACCGACCCCCCCCCCCCCCTTTCTTCGGGGTCGCGTTTCATGCCCGCAAGTATAGACGCGCGCTTCGGTGATCCACCCGTTTAAGACACCCTCTTCTCGTTTGAGTGCTCCCCTTATTCCGAGCCACATTTTGGTATATATTCGTTCGTTGCATTTGTATATATTGGTTCGAGGGTACGGCGGGGCCCCGTCCCGTCATATGATTCTCGTTTGTCCGTTTAGAGGTCCGTGGACATGTATGTGGGTTATGCCCATTACGTACGCTTGTGTTCGTATGTTGTATGTTAGCACGGCGATCCCGTTCGCCGTGGCGACCTCGTCGGCTTGCATTTGTATATGTTTGGGCCGTTACGCCATTTGATAGCCTTGTCGGCTTCGATATATATATATATCGTCGTGTTTGAGATATGTTTGCGACGCTTTGATATAATACGAGACGGCGTTTGATATTTGTGTACGTATAAGCTATACGTACGTGATTCGGATTAGTGATTGTGTTTGGGTGCCCAATCGGCACTAGTCACGGCCTACGGGGGTGGGTCGTGACGAAGTGGTATCGAGCGGTTCGTCCTCGGAATGTCCATAGGCGTGTCTAGTAGAGTCTTGTTTATCGGTGTGTTATGCACCACATCTATAAACAAGAGGCTACGAGACATTTAGGATGTTATCTTTCCTTCGATCTTAGATCGTGTGATAGTAGCCGTGTTATCGGGATGACTCTTTTCGACGAAATGTTATGTTTTCGGCGATGCCTCCGAGGAAGGCCACGGCCCGGAAAGAGGGCAAGTCTACAGCGGCGGGTGAGACCGGTCGAGCCGGATGACTACTAGGGCTCGGCCCCGGTTGAGCCGGATATTGTGCCTCCGACGGCTAGTTCGCCACGCCGCCGGTATCGGAGGGATTTGGAGCGGCCGGCAGTGCCGGCGCGAGGGCGGCTCCGCCGCCGGCTCCCCGCGCACCGCACCTGTACCTCCGGCCCCCGCCGGGGCGGATGATGGGACCGCTGCGAGAGCGGTCCGGTTATTGACTCGGTTGGTAGCGGGCGGGTCCACGGACGGGGAGCGAGGGATGATAGTGTAGACGCCGCGATAGTCGGAGGGGCCGTGATTTTCGGCTTTGTGGCCCCGCGGAGTTTTCGGGTCGAAAGCATGAGGACCCTCGTGAGTCCGACGGATGCGGCGTACCACAGTTGATTGGTGCTTCCGAGGCAGTGCATTGAGTTAGGCGTCATACGGGCGCACGATGCGGCGGGCGGGTATGAGTCTTGGATGCGTCCGGAGGCGAAGGTGCCCTCCGACCGTGTGGGGCGAGCGCGGGCTGCGGCCCGTTTACGCACTCACGGAGGTGAGGGCGAGCCGAGTGAGCAGATTCTCTTTGTTAAAGCGAGCCCGGCGAGAGCGTCGGGAGTACGGTTTGGAGTTCGACTCGGCTGAATATGCGTCCGTATATGTAGGCGGTAATATGGTAGTCGGATGCACCGGTGTGATGGGGGCCCCGGACCGGTACATGATTGATAGTTGTTTGGTGATGGCGGCGGCCAGTGGGACATTGCCGTGTATACGGGCACACGCCCCGAGTATGGAGGACGGCAAGCCTTGGCGTCGGCCCGGACGAGGAGTTATGATAGGGGCCGGCCCGAAGGGCTAGATCTGCCGGGGTATTGGGGATTTTCGAGGCGGCAACCTCGGCGGTAGCCGACAGATATCCTTCCCGGCCCGCACGGGGGCACCCCCACGGTTCACGGCGGGAGATCGGATAGCGGCGGGTATTCGAGGGCGAGCGAGTTCCGTTTCGAGCTCACGGTTGGACGAGAGGTTCCCGGCGATCGGATGAGACCTCCCGGACCTCCGTGTTCCCCCTTTGTGGGAGCGACCACTGGAGAGTGTTTTCGTGCCACCGGTGCGTGCTTTACTTGTGGCCGTCGGGGCCGTCGATGAGAGATTGTCGGTTAGAGGTGGTGCGGGCGGCGCGGCTCGGTCTCGGGTCGGCCCGGTGGTTCATCTTCATCCCGGCCAGTAGCTATGCGCCCCGCGGCGGGGTACACCAGTACCAGCGAGGCCGAGGCGAGGGGTCGTGGCGGAAGTTTCGAGGTTCTAGCGGTCCTTCGAACCGCATTTATGCATTGTCCGGCCCGACAGGACCGTGAGGCGTCGCCTAATGTTGTCACAGGTATATTACTGGTTTTCTCTCGAGATGTGTATGCACTGATTGATCCTGGTTCTACTTTATCATCTATTTCTCCCCTCGTTGCTAATAAAATTGGGCTAGAATCTGAGCCGATAGAGCCCTTTGAGGTAGCTACACCAGTAGGGGATTCTGTTATAGCCAAAGAAGATTTATAGAGATTGTTCGGTGATCATCATCCGTGCCGTACTAAGGCCGATCTGGTAGAGTTAGATATGACTGAGTTCGATGTGATTATGGGTTTGGATTGGCTAGCTTCCTGTTATGCTCATGTTGACTGTCAAAAGAAGATAGTCCGTTTCCAGTTTCCAGGGGAACCAGTTATAGAGTGGGTAGGTAATACGACACTGAGGGGTAAGTTTATTTCATACCTCAAGGCAAGAAAAATGATCGAAAAGGCTATATTTATCATCTGGTCCGTGTACATGATTTAGAAGCAGAGGCACCGACTCTTCAGTCAGTCCCAGTGGTTAATGAATTCTTAGATGTATTCCCAGATGAGCTTCCAGGTCTTCCCCCCGAGCGGGAGATAGAGTTTGCTATTGATCTGTTGCCAGATACTCAGCCTATATCTATTCCTCCGTACAGAATGGCACCTGCAGAATTGAAGGAATTAAAGGAACAGCTGAGAGATTTATTGGAGAAGGGTTTCATTCGGCCCCGACATCACCCCGGGGAGCTCCGGATATTTGTGAGAAAGAAAGACGGCTCGGCGCGGATGTGTATTGATTATCGGCGCTGAATAAGGTAACCATCAAGAATAAATACCCCCTCCCCGGGATTGATGATTTGTTTGATCGGTTGCGGGGTGCCGGGGGCTGTGTTTCTCGAAGATAGACTCGCGGTCAAAGCTATCATCGTACGGGTACGAGAGGCCGATATTTCCAAGACAAAACATTGTTATACCCCGCGTTTTCGTAGCATGAGTTTGACATGTACCTCATCGTAGTAATGGGATGTTTTGAAAGGCACAAGCCATGGAGAGTACGTAACAACGAAGAAAAAGGGTGAATTACGATCTCGTAAGTCGTAATCAGGAAAGAATATTTTGAAACATGGGAACATGGCCATTATTAGTGTAATAAGTGATAAATATCATGTATGGAGAATTTCAGAAAATTTCGGGATTGAGCAAATTGAAGAAAATAAGTTCAACGAAAATTTGAGAAACGCGGGACGGATTTTGGTCAACTTTGGAGGCGCATATCTCATAGTATATGTGGGTTTTAAGGTGTTTCAAAATCCTAAAATGAAGTTCGTCGAGTCTAGTTTGTAATGCAACAAACCGTTCATTGATAGGACATCGGAGTAGAGAATTATAGACGTTACAAACTGAATCGTCGACGCAGAAACAGCATTCCCGCGCGGTACGCTACGATCTTTGCTACAAAGATCGTAGCACAGTAAAACCGACTTCAATTCCGTTTTAAGGACAAAAATCTCATTTTTTTAGCACAAAAGTTCCCAATATTTCCAGAAAATTCAGCCATCAAAAGAGCCTCTCATGCCACCTAAAATTGAGGATTTTGAGTGAAATTTCAAGCTACGAAGTACTAATCGAAGCCCGGGCAATGCATAGTCACGAATATAATTTCATTTGGAATTAGAGGAGCATGGGAACAAGAAAATGTTGAAGAACTAAGTGAAGAAGGTAAGTTTTAATCCTCTTTTTTCATATGTTATGGATGGTTTATATGTGTTGTGGTGTGTGGAAATTCATGAAATTCATGAAATATGGTATGTTGAAGTGAAGCCGTGTAGGTGTTGGTTATGTTGGAGTGATGAACTAATTTTTATTTAATATTTTGGTTGTTGTTGATATGGATTCCATAATGAAAATGATGGTTTAATGATTTAAATGGAAGTTAGAGACGTTTGTAAGTTGTTAGAGAAGATAATGTGATTTTAATGTAGTTTCTTGAATTTATGAAAATGATGTCGTTAACGTGTGGATTATGGGTATAGTTGGTGAATTTGGAAGGAAGAAATGTGTTATTGTTGGTCTTGTTGAATTTGGGAAGTTTGGTGGTGTTGCCCATTGGTTGGGCCGTGTGAATGTTGTGTGGATTGTTTGAAATATTCTTGAGTTTTGTTTGAATAGTTTCGGATTGGTATTTGGATGTATGAGCATTGAAGTTGGCTTAATGGTATGTGTTGATTTGAGTGAAAATGGAATATCGTCGAATTGTATAGAAAAGAGTTACTAATGTTAGAGTGTGTTTTGAATTAATGGTTGATGTTGTTAGAATGTTTGTTGGTATTGTTGTTGATGAATTTGGCCGAGTTGAAATCTCGGGGTTGTTGCATTTATAGGGAAAATGCTGCCCAAATTTCTGTAGATAAAAGTGATGGCATGAAATTGAATTCCTAAGTCCTTATGGCTAATGTTTGGTATGTGATGGCGTTATTGTAGATCTTGAGAAGCTGAGACTTGAGTTTGGATTAGCTTAGGAAGCAATCAAGGTATGTAAAGCTTACCTTTCCTTCTTTTGGCATGACTTAGATGTGGTTAAGCTATGATACGTTGTGAGCTTCGGGGGAAATTCTATTCGTAAAATCCGAGCATGCTTACGATGCTTATTTGTTTCTTAATGTTGGCATCCTTATATGGCCAAGCTATGGTTTATATGTCTTTGTATGATTGGTTTCAAATGTTGCACAAAAAGTTTTGTTTTCAAAAGAGTTTTGTAACTACGAACGTCCGTAACTTTCACAGAAAGAACCGGATGGCTTTGATATGCTCGTAAATGATTCTATGACGTATAATGACTATGATCTTCATGGGCGGGCCCGACATGACTCGACACCCCTCCGTGGGTCCCGCGACTTTCCTTATGCACTTCTGACGATTTTTGAAAGGATATGATATGACTATTATTCTGATTTCAAGTACGATCAGTTTACTTATCTTTTGAGTTTGTAATAATGATTCGATAACATATGATGACTATGATTTTCGTAGGCGGGCCCGGATTGGGTTGACGCTCGTCCGTGGGTCCCGCGATCTTCTTCTGTATAATTCTGATGGCTTTTGAAAGAATTCAATATGACTACCTTTCCGACCCCCGAGTATGACTATATATTTGTCTGTTGAGTCTGAAATAATGATTCGTATACTTATGATTTTGATACGTGACTATGGTTTCTGGTTCGGTTTGATATGTTCCCGAGTGATGTTCGGAAGAAAATCTGATTTGACTATTGTCTTGGTTTTGAAATAATAGTTCGCTTCGGTTATTCTGTTGAGTGTGTAATAAAGATTTGTATGCATATGGCTACTTACGATTCACGCTCGTGCGTTCGTGTTACATCCTTCACCGGATCCCGGGCCGGTTGTTATCGTGCGCACTATTCGAAGTATGATGTGTTTTCGAAGTATGATGTGATACGAAGTATGATGTCCCAGACGCCGAGCCCCTCTTTCGGCACCGTGTATATATGTTATGATGTGTGACGGAGATGTTCGGAGATATAAAACCTTCGAAGTATGATGTGTTGTGGCGTCCGGATGGAGTGGCGACCACGTTCTGTCCGCCGGGTCCCATTACGGACCGTATGTGGTATGTGATATGATAAAATGATGACATGATGATATGTGATATGATATGTGATAATATGACGATATGATTATTATATTAATAATGGATCGGGCCGTACGTTCCTCGGCATTATTATATTATATATGGATCGGGCCGTACGTTCCTCGGCATTATTATATTATATATGGATCGGGCCGTACGTTCCTCGGCATTATCGTAATTTTTATGGATCGGGCCGTACGTTCCCGCACTCGATTAATGTCGACTCATATGATGTGTTTGATTTTCCGTATGTATGGAGACCTTTTCAAAAGAAAGCGGAGCATTTTGGCATTCGGATTATCCTATTTGTCTTTTGAACCCCTTATGTATGATTTGTATGTCGGATGTAAGTACTTTGGTATTCGGGTTATTATGCTCACGTCGGACACCTTACTTCGTTTTTCGTACGCTTTGCATACTCGGTACATATTCGTGCGACCCCCTTTCTTCTTTCATGCCACGCGGTACCCACGATGAGTAGGTGATGTTAGCAGAGATGTTCCGGTGGATTGGCGAGCTCCATTTTCTCCGGAGGTCTTCTTGCCGAGTCAGAGTGTTAAAGTTGTGATATCTGGGTTATGTTAGAGACTTTGCAGACAGTGTCGAGTGTATGATATGTCGGATTTGTTTTGTAAGCGGCTATGTAAGCGGTGTATTAGTATGCATTATGCTACAGATTTGTTTGGCAAGCGGCTATATAAGCCGAAGTGCGTGTGCATCATGTTACGGATTTCATACGATTGCAGATTTTATTTGATTTGAAAAAAAAACGAAAGGCATGTTTATTTTCTGAAAAATTTTCATTATGTGCTTATGTCATATTTTGCGGGCCCAGTATGATTATGAGTATTACGAAAGTCTGCGGGTTCGCTCGGCCCTAGGCAAGGGTTGGGTGCCCATCACACCCTATCGGATTAAGGGTGTGACAAGCATTCAGGACCCGATATGGGCACTATGAATTCAGAGTGATGTCTTTTGGGCTGACTAATGCCCCAGCAGTATTTATGGACCTGATGAATCGGGTATTCAGACCGTTCTTGGATATGTTTGTGATTGTATTTATCGATGATATTATATTTATTCTCGATCGATATATATATAACATGCGGATCATTTGAGGACGGTACTTGCACACGCTTCGGCACCGAAAGCTGTATACTAAATTTTCTAAATGTGAATTGGGCCATGGTCCTCTTCGGTGGCATTTCGGGACATATTATTGGAGCCGATGGCATCCGGTGGATACCCGGAAGATTGAGGCCGTAAAGAATTGGCCTAGACCTACGACACCGACAGAGGTGCGTAGCTTTCTGGGATTGGCCGGTTATTACAGGAGATTCGTAGAGAAATTTGCTTCAATTTCAGCGCCTTTGACAAGGCTGACTCAGAAGGGAGCTAAGTTTCAGTGGTCTGATGCTTGCGAGCGTAGCTTCCAGTTGCTGAAAGAGAAGTTGACTACGGCTCCAGTTCTGACTCTTCCCGAGGGACCGGACGGCTATGTGATTTATTGTGATGCCTCTGGTATTGGTTTAGGGTGTGTGTTGATGCAGCACGACAGGGTGATAGCTTATGCTTCTCGGCAGCTCAGAACGCACAAGAGAAATTATCCTACTCACGATTTGGAGCTAGCCGCGGTGATTCATGCTTTGAAGATGTGGAGACATTATTTATATGGTGTTCACGTTGATATTTATACAGATCATAAGAGCCTCCTGTACATCTTTAAACGAAAGGAGTCGAACTTGCGGCGAGAGGAGGTGGTTAGAGTTGTTGAAAGATTATGATGTTGATATTCTCTACCATCCGGGAAAGCTAATGTTGTGGCGGATGCACTCGGCCGTAAGTCTATGGGCACCTAGCGTACGTGCCATCAGAGAGGAAGGAAATGGTTCGCGAGATCCATCAGTTGGCTAGTCTTGGGGTTCGTTTGGCTGATTCTGGAGATATTGGGGTTTCTGTTCGGGGTATTGCTGAATCCTCTATTACAGAAGAGATTAAGCGGCATCAGTATGAGGATCCTATTCTGACACAGTACAGAGATACAGCCCCGGCACAGGAGAAGACTCCGTTCGAGATTACATCCGATGGGGTGTTATTACACAGGGGCAGATTGTGTGTACCCGATGTTGCAGGGCTGCGGCGACAGGTTATGGGCGAGGCACATTATGCCCGTTATTCTGTTCACCCAGGGTCGACGAAGATGTATCATGATCTCAGATGCTTATATTGGTGGGATGGTATGAAAAGAGACATAGCAGAGTTCGTCGCTCAGTGCCCGAATTGTCAGCAGGTTAAGATTGAGCACCAGAAGCCCGGTGGATTATTGCAGGAGATGGAGATACCGTCGTGGAAATGGGAGATCATTAATATGGATTTTATTACAGGTTTACCTCGCACTCCACGGAGGTATGATTCCATTTGGGTTATTGTTGACGGTCGACAAAATCAGCCCATTTTCTTCCGGCCCCGACTCACTACTCGGTCGAGGATTATGCCAGGCTTTATATTAAGGAGATTGTGCGACTTCACGGAGTTCCCATATCTATTATCTCCGACAGAGGTGCCCGGTTCGCTAATTTACCGGAGATCGTTTCGGGCAGATTGGGGACACGGGTGAGTCTCGGTACGGCATTCCATCCCCGTCCGACGGACGGGCCGAGCGCACTATTCGGACGGCGGAAGATATGTTGCGGGCGTGTTATTGATTTCGCAGGTAGCTGGGATGATCATTTGCCGCTTGTTGAATTTGCTTATAATAACAGCTACCACTCCAGTATTCAGATGGCACCATATGAGGCTTTGTATGGCAGAAAGTGTAGGTCACCGATCGGTTGGTTTGATGTTGGGGAGACTGAGTTGATTGGCCCAGATGTGGTCCAGCAGGCAGTAGATAAGGTGAAACTCATTCGGGAGCGGTTATTAGCGGCCCAGAGTCGACAGAAATCATATGCAGATAATCGTCGTCGACATTTAGAGTTTCAGATTGGTGATTGGGTATTCCTAAAAGTGTCACCTATGAAGGGTGTTATGAGATTCGGCAAGAAAGGGAAGCTCAGTCCGAGATATATTGGGCCTTATCAGATTATTCGTAAAATAGGCAAAGTTGCCTATGAATTAGATCTCCTACCGATTTGGGAGCAGTGCACCCGGTATTTCATGTTTCTATGCTTCGTAAATGCATTGGTGACCCCGCCAGAATATTCCCTGTAGATGATATCCAGGTCACAGAGGAGCTATCTTATGAAGAGCAGCCTATAGCCATATTGGATCGTCAGGTAAGAAAGTTGCGGATTGGATCGTCAGGTAAGAAAGTTGCGAAATAAAGATGTGGCTTCTGTTAAAGTGCTGTGGCGGAACAATAACCGAGAGGAAATGACCTGGGAAGCTGAGGAGGAGATGAAGAAGAAGTATCCTCACCTATTTCCGGTACCTACAGGTAATCCAAATTCTTTACTTGACTATGTTGTTTGATGAATGAATTGTTGTGAGTTGTAAAAGAAACTCCCCCAAGTGCTTATAAGATCCCGTAAGGTTAATCTAACATTCGAGGACGAATGTTCTAAAGGGGGGGAGGATGTTATATCCCGCATTTTTGGTACATTGGGACCATCCGGTTTAACTATGATAAGTTAGGGACAAAACCATTTCGGGATACAAGTCGAGACCTTTTGACCTTTGATTTCATTTCGAGACATAAGTTGTTCATGAATTTGTTGGTATGGAACACTTAGGAAAATTTAGGACCAAAAATGGAATTTGTGAAACTTGAAAATCATGCATTTTCTCCTTGTTGTGGCCGTGTGGCTTGAAGAAGGCCCACACAATTTGTGGACAATTTCAATTGGTCCAACACTTGTGTGGGCCAAGGGACACTTGTATAAGTCTTGCATTAGCTTAAAAGATGACTACCAATTCATTTATTCATTACAACACTTAGAAAAAAAAAAGAGCAAGAAGTTGAAGAAACAAAGAGGCTCTCGGCCAAGGAGACCAAAAATTGAAGATCAATTCTAGCCATTCCAAAATTATTCCTTTGATGCAAAACCACTAATTTGAGGTCCCTAAGTAACGTGGAAGTGTTGTTCGGGTCATCCAACCATTCGTTGTGTCAATTGCAAACCCTAGGCAAAGTGTGGAGTTGAAGAAGAAAGGTAAGAATTGATCATGTTTTATATGTTATAAAGGTTGTATGCATGTTGTAGTATGTTAAAATGGATGAATATCATGAAATATAGTAAGTTGGAATTGAGGTTGTGTATATGGGGTTTGGCCGTGTGATGTGTATGTTGTGACTAAGTGATGAGTTAAGTTCTATGTAGTATGTTAGTTGTTGTAGTGTGAAGAAATGAATGAGAGTTATCAATATGTGCATGTTGGTATGTTGGCCGAATGTAACCTCCCATGTGTGACAAAGAATGAATTAACATCGCTTAATGTTTTAGTTGTTGTCGTTATGAATTCCATGATGAGAATGAGAGTTTAATGACTCAAATTGATGTTGTAATTGTTGCGGACTGATTTGGAGGTTATTGTACATTTGATGTAACTTGTATAATTATGAGAATGACATTGTTAGAATGTGAATTGTTGGTGCAAATCATGATTTGGAAATGAGGAATATGTTAAAGTTGAGGCTCTCGGGTTGGGCAGTTTTCGGGTGAGTGGGAATATTATTTGGGATGTTTGAAATGTTGTATGAATTGCTTGGAATGTCTTTGAATATTGTTGGTATGGGTTCGGGTTAGTATTCGAATGTATAAGCGTTGATGTTGGCTTGAAGGTAAGCCGTTAAATTGAATATATTGAAAGTTGTTGAATGATGGAAAAGAGAGTTATTAATGTGTGTTGCCTTTCGAATTGAATGTTAATGTTGCTAGGTTGGTTGTTGTTGTTGTTGTTGTTGATTTGGCCGAGTTAAATTCTCGAGGTTGGCCTATTTACAGGGGAAATGCTGCCCAAATTTCTGTAGAATTAAGGGCTAATTTGGAATTAAATGCCTAAACGTCCATAGCTAATGTTTGGCATATTATGACATATTTGTAGACCTTGGAGAGCCCGAGGCGTAGGTTGACATTAGCTTGAATTTGGAGTAGCTTGGAGAGCGTTTGAGGTATGTAAAGCTCAATTCTTTCTTCTTTGGCATGCCTTAGTTGCAAATAGGCTATGACACGAGCCTCGAGAAAATTCTATTCCCGCAATCCGAGCACGTTTATGACTCTTATTCATTCCTCGGAATTCGTATGTTGATATGTTGAAATATTGGCCTTTATGTCTTTGAAATATTTGATTTTCAACTTTTGCATAAAAAGTTTGGCTTTTAAAGAGTTCCGTAACTACGAACGCCCGTATCTTTCACGGGAAGGCTCGGATTGCCTCGATATGCTCGTAGGTGATTGTATGGTGTATGATGAGTATGTTTTTCATAGGCGGGCCCGGCTCGGGTCAACACCCGTCCGTGGGTCCCGCGACTCTTCTTTTTGTAATCCTGACGACTTTTGAAAGAATTTGATTTAGTTATTATTCGGATTCCTAAGTATGGTCATTTTACTTATCATTTGAGTCTATGATAATGATTTTATGCATATGGTTACTCACGACTCCGTTCGTGCATTCTGTTATATCTTTCGCCGAGTCCCGGCCGGTTCGTTATCGTGCGCACTATGATATACTCGTGTTATCTTGTGTTTATGGTTCACCGAGCCTCTCGCTCGAGGGTCGGGTTCCACTATATTTGGTGCTATGCTGTGTATGGCGTTATGTTGTGTATGATATGTGACGGAGATACGGAGATTTGAAACCTTCTGGTGTTATGTTGTGTTATGGCGCCATCGACGGGCGGGCGACCATATTTTCTGAGCCTTATGCATGACTTGTATTTTTTTGAAAGTAAACATTTTGATATTTTGGAAATGCATTCACTTTCTGTACTTCTGTTTCGATTATGACTCAGATTTGTATACTACATTTTCTGCTTTGCATACTCAGTACATATTTCGTACTGACCCCCTTTCTTCGGGGGCTGCGTTTCATGCCCGCAGGTACAGACGCGCAGTTCGGTGATCCACCTGTTTAGGACACCCTCTTCTCGTCGTTTGGAGTGCTCCCTTATTCCGGAGCCACATTTTGGTATATATTCGTTCGTTGCATTTGTATATATTGGTTCAGGGGTACGGCGGGGCCCTGTCCCGTCATATGATTTTGTTTGTCTATTTAGAGGTCTGTGGACATGTATGTGGGTTATGCCCATTACGCACGCTTGTGTTCGTATGTTGTATGTTCCGGGCGATCCCATTCGCCGTGGCGCCTCGTCGGCTTGCATTTGTATATGTTTGGGCCGTTGCGCCATTTGATAGCCTTATATATATATATATATATATATATATATATGGCTGTGTTTGAGATATGTTTGCGACAGTTTGATATAATCTGAGACAGCGTTTGATATTTGTGTCTGTATAAGCTATCTGTACGTGATTCGGATTAGTGATTGTGTTTGGGTGCCCAGCTCGGGCACTAGTCACGGCCTACGGGGTTGGGTCGTGACATTTATGATTGGGAATTCCTGAAAGTGTCACCAATTAAGGGCGTGTTGAGATTTGGTAAGAAGGACAAAATTAAGTCCTCGATACATTGGACCCTAAAAGATTGTCTGCAAGATAGGCCAAGTAGCTTATGAGCTGGACTTACCTCCAGAACTTGAATCAGTCCATCCAGTTTTCCATGTATCGATGCTCTGTAAGTGTGTCAGAGATCCTACTAAAATCATGCCTGTAGATGATGTTCAAGTTACGAATAAGTTGGCTTCTGAAAAGGTACCCATTGCCATACTAGATAGGCACAAACGGAAACTAAGAAATAAAGAGGTAGCCTCAGTTAAGGTCTTGTGGAGAAACAACAATCCAGAGGAAATGACTTGGGAAGCGGAAGAAGACATGAAGTCTAAGTACCTACAATTGTTTCTACCCCCAGAAGAGATTCAAGATGAGACGCCGTTATCATAAGGTATGTGATGTTTTTTTTTATGCTTTTGGGCGAGTGTGGCCATATTTTCTTGCTATTTTATCATAGCCATGTGTGGCGATGTTATTGTAGCTTGTTGTGATAGGATGGTAGCGCTATATTACAGGGAAAACTCTGGCAAAATTTTTGTAGAATTTTCGAGAACATAAAATTCGAGGACGAATATTTTTAAAGGGGGGAAGAGTGTTACGCCTAGAAAAATTTCATGTCATTGTGCGGTAAATAGGCTAAAGCAAGGTGAGATGAATGCTATGTCCCTAAAAGTAAGAAAGGTTACTTGGCGATTCTAATTAAGATTCCAAAGACAATTGAGGTAGGAGAAGAAAGTTCGTTAGGGAAGGCAAGGTATAAGTCGTGTTTTGGAATGATTTTGTAAGGTACGAAGCTAATGTTGATTTAATGATGTCTTGAGGAAGAGTTATAACTCCCTTTATATTGTTAATGAAATGTTAAACAAGTGCTAAGAAGGTCCCATAAGGATTGGAGATCAAATGAAACGACGAGAACAAGTTCGGAGAGAAGATGGATTATAGGCCATTTATACGGTCCGTATTATATTATACGGTCCGTGTAATGGTCTGCATAACCATTACAGTGAAGGGCCATCACTGATGGAGTTATACGGTCACTTGTACGGACCGTATAAGGGTCCGTATAATTCTCGTCGGGCAGCTTTTAATTTTTATAAAAAGATGACCCCAAGGTCTTATTTCTCGTTTCTCATTTCCTCCACTTCTCTCAAAACCTCTAGAATATTCCACACACTTCATTTACATAAATTCAAGGGAAATCAAAGATCAAATACCAAAACTAGTAGAATCAAGTGCAAGAATGTTAACTAGGGTTGATGGAAGCTAGAAATCTCTTTTGAATTGAAGTTAGGGTTTTCTCCAAGTGAAGAATTTCCATTAAAAACCCATTCCTACACAATCAAATGTGAGTTTTATGTTCATTTCATGCTATTACGAGTCTTGAATGGTTGAAAGACTTGAATTACGGAAGAAAGTAGAAAATGGAGTACAAATATGAAAATAGTGGAATTCTTGAATGGTAACTTGATTTGAATCATAGTTCTTAACATGTTATGGGTATAATCTTGTTATGAATGACGTTAAGGATATTGAAGAAGCATTATATATGAATGAATGCGACGTTGGGTGATAGCTATGGTTATGGATGACCTTGAATAGGGAATTTTGAGAATTGAACAATATCAAGCTTAACAAATTTATTGATCATGATATTGAGGATGTTGTTGTTGATGTTGGGAGTTGTTATATTATATGGAGAAAGTTGTAGAAACAAAGGAAATGCTTCCCAATTTTCATTAGCTTTTAGTCGCTTTAGCTTAAGCATAAGTATGTTATCGATTATCTAATTTTAGTACGAATTCTCTTAAATGTAGAATTGTGAGTATCGGAGGGGAGCAATTAGTCGCAAATTTAGAGAGGCGAAAAGGTATATAAGGCTAGTCCCTTCTTTTCTAAGGCGTGACTTCCTTCATCTTTCTGTGACTCTTTTATATTTCGGAAACTATAGGTCTATGATTATTAAGAGCTTTTCATGAAATAACGATTAGAGATGAGTTGTGAATATAACAATGATGATGATAGTCTTATGAAGGTAGTGATTCCTATATGATTCCTTGATGTTATTCATTGTTGTTAGGCTCACCTTATAATGCTAGTTCCTTCAAAGTGAGACATGATGATCATGACTATTCCATAATGGAATCGGGGGTTCTCGACCTTACGTCACCCCGATAGAGTTATAGTTTGTACTTGAGTTCTTATGCATGCTTTATGATAAGTATATAATAATGAGATTACACCGTGCCTATATGGTCGGGCAGACACCGCTAAGGCGGGCGGCATGTACACCATGTCTAGATGGCATGGGCAGACACCACTAGTGGGTGGCATGAGATGTTTACCCCGGACGCGGGAGGCCTGGACGCGAGCTAATGATGATCACACCGTACCTATATAGTCGGGCAGTTTATATATGCATACTCGATATGATGTTGTTTATGATGTAAGTTAGCATGTATAATTCTGTCTTAAGAGACATTCAATTACAGGTTGTTTCCTTACTTGATGTTTCCCTATCTCTTCGACATGTTATTATTGTTCATGCCTTATATACTCAGTACATTGTTCGTACTGACGTTTTTTCTTTTTATGGACGCTGTGTTCATGCCCACAGGTAGGCAGGGAGGCTGTACTGATTCGTAGGACTCTATCAGCAGCTACGCAGGAGCACTCCACCACTCCGGAGGTGCCAGTTATTGATGTATTCTTTTATGTACATATTTAGGTACGACGGGGTCCTGTCCCGTCCTTATGTCTTAGGACTCTAGTAAGGGCTCGTAGATACGTATGCGTGGGTAGTAGTGTCTCATGGATACATTAGTGTATCTTTTTGTATATCATTTTTGCAGCCGTGAGGGCTTATGTATATTTATGTATTGCCTTGGAGATTATTTGTGTCCAGGATGGGTATAATGATTAGCTTAATGAGTAGTGCTCAATAGTCAGCCCCGGGTACTCGTCATGGCCCCCTAGTCGGGTCGTGACATGAAGCATAAGCTATAACCTTGCCATGCCGCATCAACACACAACCTAGTTATTACACCTCGAAAATTTCCCGTTAACGTATCGTGAATAGACTAACGAAGGGCACGATGTATACGATGTTTTGATAAGTAAGAAATAGCATTTGATGATCCTAATCGAGATTTCAAAGGCATTTGAGATGAGGGAAGAAAGTTGTCAAGCAAAGCAAGGGACATGTTGTGTGACGGGCAAGATTTACGAGTATCGAATTAATGATGTCTTAATGATGTTTTGGAGAAGATTTATAATGTCCCTTAGATTGGTAATGAGGTATTAAACAAGTGTT
>NW_026715457.1:0-40133 GCF_029784015.1 Lycium ferocissimum | reverse complement strand
TGTGTATGTTGTCGAATGTGTAAATGAATGAAAAACATGAAAACATGCGTGTTGAAGTTGTGGCCATGTATGTGTTATGGTGGCCGAATATAGTGGGGTTGTGTAGGACAAATGAATTGATTTTATTTGGGTACTTTGGTTGTTGTGGTTGTGAATATCTTGTACATATTGTAATGTGTAGAAATGAATAAAGCTCATGAATATGATGCTTGTTGATGTGTGTGAGAATGGAGGCTGTTTTGGTGTGTGGAAGGAATAAATTAGTTTTATCTAGTAATTTGGTTATTGTTGTGATGGTTTATGTGATGAAAATGAAGGTATTGGATGATTCAAGTTGGAGACTTGTTTTAGAAGCTTATGTATATTAAATGTAATGTTCTTGCGTACATGGAAGGCAATGTTGTTGGTGTGGTGCTGATAATATGATGTTGTTAGTGTGTAGTTCATGAATTTGGAAGGAAAGGAAATGTGTTGTTATTGTTTTATCGGAGATTGGAAGGTGTTGGATGGAGTAGTATGTTGATTAAATTGTTTTGAATTGAATAGAATTGAATGATGAAGTGTTGCTAGAATAATTGTTGGCACTATTGTCGATAGTTTGGCCGGGTTGAATTCTGGATTGTTGTTGATTAAAATTTGGCCGAGTTAGAATCTTGGGGATGGTGCATTTATAGGGGAGATCTTTGACGAAATTCCGGCGGATAAGTGAAGGAACTTGAAAGGTTGCGACAAGTATATGTCAATGAATCTAATGGTTGCATCAACTCTCTTGAATGTAGACTAGCGGAACCAAGCTTGGATGAATAAGCGTAGCTGGTAAGGCGCGAGCGCGGTATGTTAAGGCTCGTCCCTTTTTCTTATGGCATGATTCGTATGTAAGGTTTTATAAATGCTTCCATAACGTTCTCATTTCCAAAAGTTGGAAGTAATGGTTCCAAGGTATAATTTCCTCCTTAAAGTTTTTATAAATGTTTCCCAAAATATTCATTTTTTTCCAAAATCCAAGTTTTACGATTTTTGAAAGTTTTTATGATTAAAGCAACGACTATGATTTTATGATGACAATGATGATGCCAGATATGAGAAACGTCTATGATGAATATGTCAAGGATATGTTCTTACCATGAATATGGCGATATGAAATGTTAAGCTATTTTTGGATAATGACTATTTTTAGAGGTTTCAAAGTATGTGAAATGATAGGTTATAATCCTGTTTTATGTTTTCCCGTGATGCTATCCTTGATTGATAGTCTCGCCTTATAATCGTTCACTGAAGGTGAGACATGACGATCCCGATTGTTCCCAATGTAATCGGAGGTTACCGACCTTACGTCACTCCGATAGAGATTATAGCTTTTTCTTCGGGCTCTCACGTGCTATAACATGATATATATCGGAGCGGTAGGGGCAAACCTGTTACGTCCCGTATTTTGCACTTTCGGAAAATTTGGAACAATTGTGACAGGATAAGGACGAGGCTATAGTTTGATCTTGATTGGTATATAAGTTGTTCAAGAGAAATATTGGTGCGAAAAATGCCGAGGGAGGCTAAGGGAAAAATTGGAAATTTGGAAAATAGTCTCATGATTTACAAGAAATGGACATGAAATAATTGGGCTTGGAAACAAAAAAAAAAAAAGGCCCATGGAGTGGCCGGCCATGGGGTTGGCCCAAACCCATGGTTTTAATTAATTTTCCATGTGACAATTATTAAGAGGGGCTCATTATATATATATGTGTATCCATAGAAACTTCATGAAAAATCAAGAAATAAGAGCAAGAAAAAGAAGGGAGGAAAACGGCCAAGAGAAAGAGAAGAGAAAAGGAAAGAAAACAAAATTTTAGCCTTCAATCTTGGTCCAAAAATTGTAATTCTCTTGTATTCTTATCAAGCTCAAGATCCTCTTCAAGGTGGTATAATTATCTTGGCAAGCAAGGGACTTTGGTGGAGTGGAGAAATTAGAAAAAGGTAAGAACTTTATTCTTTTATGTTGGAAGAATTACTTATATGATGTAGTATGTATAAAGTGCATGGAAATCATGAAATTATGGTGTGTATATGTGTGCATGGCCGGGTGGATGTGTTTTATGTATATGTGGCCGTGTGGTATTATGGTTGGAGAGGGCATGAATTTATTTCATTTAGTATGGTAATGGTGTTGATGTAGTTTTGTGGTGTAAGTGGAAGAATATGAGCCAAAACTTGCATGAAAATCGTTGTTGAGTTGTTGTAGGAAGTTTAGTAATGTTATGGGAAATTTATGTAATTATGGGAATGGACTTGTTAGAATGCAAACTATGTTGTTGTGAACGAATTTGGAAGGAAACAATGCTAGTTGTTAATGTTGTGGCAATTGTGGAACTTTTGGATAGAATATGGAATTGGTAGGAAATACTCGAATTCGTGAATATTGTTCGGAAAGTCATTGAAATATGTTTGAATAACCTTGAGTTAGCAAGTGGATATGAGAATAATGATATTAGTTGGGTATTGTGAAGTTGGAAGGAAATTTGTTGCCTTATGCAGAAAAGAAGACTAGTTATGTTATAGTGTGTTTTGTGACGATTATTGCTATTCTTGGCATTGTTTGTGTTGTTGGGTTGTTGTTGTTGATATATTGGGCCGGGCTGAGTCTCGGGGATGCTATATGTATAGAGGAAATGATGCCGAAATTTCGGTAGACAAACATAAATTTAAGTTGAACTCTTGAAAGTTACAACTCACAATTGGTAAACATGACCATTTGCAGTTTTTGGACGAAACGGGATTTGAGATTGGGCGATCGTAAAAGGCAAGAAAGGTATGTAAAGCCTTACCCTTCTTTCTTTTGGCATGTCTTAGGTGTGATAGGTTTGAATACGAACCCCGAGGATGACTCTACTCTTAGGAATCCGCATCTAAAGTTGCCCCTTTTTCATTTAGTAGAATTGAATTGTATATGCTCTAAGTAGTTGGAAAAATGGCCTAAACATCTGTAACTTTCACAATTGGAACCGGATTGCCTTGAAACTTTCGTAGACGACTTCACAAGGCCTAATGTTCGTAATTTGTGTACGCCACTTCGGCTTGGCCCAAGGTGGGCCCACAATGTCCCTAACTTCCATAAACGGTCTCGAATTGCTTAGAAATGGTCGTAGATGTTTTATAAGGAATGATGTCCATAACGATGCTTGAAAAGTATTTAATTTCTCACCACTTTGCATGTGCATACGGTTGTTAACCTTCCTATGCTAACTCAGATTTACTTGAACGTGTTTGCGGTTTACAAATGATTTTAAGGAAGTTTGTTTTGTATTAAAGAAAAATATAAAGTTGACCTTTCAAAACCACTCCGAAGGGGGTGCGAGATTTTATTATTTAAACTTTTCAAAACCACTCCAAAGGAGTGCGATATTTTATTATATAAGACTTTTCAAACCACTCCGAAGGGGGTGCGAGATTTTACTATTTCATTCCACTTACGTCCTATGTCTATATTCCACAACTCTATTATTAGTATTATTATTATTATTATACCCGAAGGGGCTAGGATTAGTATTATGTCACGAGTGGCATGCCCGAAGGGGCCAGGGTAGCCGTATGTCACGAGTGGCATGCCCGAAGGGGCTAGGAATATTATGTCGGGGCCAGCATGTCCGAAGGGGCCAGGATAGACGTATGTTGGACCGGCATGCCCGAAGGGGCCATCATTTTATTTCGGGACCGGCATGCCCGAAGGGGCCAGGATAGACGTATGTCGGGACCGGCACACCCGAAGGGGATTATTATCATTATTATCATTGTTGTTATCATTACCATTACTATTATTATTATTATTAGGCCGGAAGCGGCTGTCCGAAGGGACTGTGGTGATACTATATTTAGACTGTGCATTCTAGAACTGGTGTACTCTGTACTTATATCGTGTATGCTTGAAGAACGTGTGTTCACTCGCATTATTTACTTAAGGATTGTGCTAAGACCCCGTGTGTATAATTATGTTTCCTCCAGCGAGGGCTGCAGGTAATGAGCTTGATTGCGGTTTCTTCTCTTCTACATTAAGCTATGGTTATTAATTGTTATCGCTTTACATACTCAGTACATACTCCGTACTGACCCCCTTTCTTCGGGGGCTGCGTTTCATGCCACGCAGGTGCACCCAGATGAAGAAAAGACTTTGCTAGAAGTTGTTCCCGCGGGATTGGCGAGCTCCATTTCAGTTCGGAGTGTTGCCGAGTCAAGTACTTATGTCATGGTAATTGTATATTCTAGAGACTTTGTAGATAGAGTCCTGTGGATTGGGTGTCGAGGAATGCGAATCGGTTATAGAGGTTAAAAAGGTGTGTATTTTCAGATATTGTCAGATGGTAAAAGTTATGTGATTGACTGCAGGTTTTCATAATCTGTATAAAGACAGTGATCTCTATTTTGAAAAGTTTCGTGTTTCTTAATTTTTTTTTGAAATGACAGGTTTTAGTAACGCGAACGTTTAAGGGTTCGCTCGACTCTGAGGAGAGTCGGGTGCCCATCACACCCTAGTAAGGTTGGGGTGTGACAAAACCCAATGGTGGGGCAAACCCAATGGTGGGGCAAACCTCAGTAAGAACGCTGAGTCCCAGAGTGGGGGGGGTAAGTACAAGGCTTGCCTTAGGCAAATCCCGCGTTGGTTTAGGCAAATCCCGCATTGGTTCGGTGCAAATCCCATATCGGTTCATGTTGTCCGGACGCGGGATAATGATGCTATGTGATTCGGACAGGTTATGTATGTATATAAAAGTAACGATGAAGCATGCATGACTCCGCCCAAGAGGCTCAGATATACAGACTATTTTTACAGCACATGATATGTTCTACAGTTCCATTCTGTTATTACTCACGAGTACAGTTTTTACTATGTTGCTACTCATAGCTATATCTCCTATTATGTTACTATTCATGCCTTACATACTCAGTACAATGCTCGTACTGACCCCTCTTCTTCGGGGGCTGCGTTTCATGCCGCGCAGGTACACCCAAATGATCGAAGCCATTATAGAAGATGTTCCGGCGGAGTTAGGCATCTCCATGCTTTCGAGAGTTGCCGGGTCAAGAGTCCTATGCTATGATGTCATGTTCAAGTTAGAGACTTTGCGGAGACGAGTCGTGGGTATAGCAGTGTCGGGTCTCGAAAATGGTTCCACTAGCCGATGTGTTTTTGCTATACATTATGTTACAGAGCCCTTATGTTTACAGATTGTGTTTAATTGGAAACGACAATAGATTTTGAAAGTTTTACTATGTATTTTATTTTTGGTTGATCTAAGAACCCAAGAAAGTACGTAGGTAATAAGAGTCACGGGTTCGGCTTCGGCTCCGAATATGGGTCGAATTGCCCATCACACCCCGGTAAGATCGGGTGTGACAAAGTGGTATCGTAGCGGTGTCGGCTAAGGGTTGTATTCTCGCAAAGTCGTGTCCCAGAGAGTCCATTTATGGGTGAAGCCGGCCACATTTATAAACGGAGGCCGCGGGCATTTAGGAATTGTTGACCTTCTTTTCGTCTTGCGATCGTGTGATAATGCAAGTCATAAGAAATAAGACTTCCTATATAAGCTTTGAATGTACGACGGAAAATGGCAAGTCGCGCAGAGGTAAGTCCGGAAAATTGTTCTCAGACTTGGAACTCGGAAGTCCTAGACGGTGAAATATGCCATGTAGCCGTATGTTCGTAGGTATTGTTTCGTATTTGCCGTGTACGATTTGAATAAGCAGGAATGATAAAGCGAGGTTCTACAGAATGGGTACGTCTCATAGAAGAAGCGCGGAAAGGAAATATGATAAACGGGTAATAAGCAAGGTGCGACGTTTCAAGAAAGGTTATGGATTTGGCATAACGATGAAGGCGCGATCACTACCCTCGAATGGGAGACCCGGGACAGAAAGTAGTCATACACCCAAGTGGGAGGTGAACATTGGGAACCGAAAAGGGTAAAACAGTAATTGTAAAGGAAGGACGTGTTACGAAAATGTCCCGGAATCTGTAAGGATTCAATTTGCCCCCGATCAGGTAATAAAGGTCATGTGAGGAAGCGGACGCGAAAATATCGTCATTAAGGCACCGAATTCCAGGGAAGTTTTTGGGTTAAGCGTGCTCAGGTGGGGGCAATTCTATGATGGGTGACCCCCTGGGAAGTTGGCAAGAAATTCTATAAATTGAGACATAAGAGACAAATGAAAAGTTAGGGTAGCCTAAGGGAAACTAGAGCATATGGAATGATTGGAGACCATAAGAGGACGCGCAGGACGAGGCAGACTTGCTCGGTGAAGAGACAGGAAGTACATCACAGCCCTAGAAATAGGATAGGCTTGAACAGTGTTTGGAAGTATTTTGTGGATTAGTTGATAGTAATTATATATTTATATGAAGGTGTAGGATATCCCATATATGATTGTATCGGTGGACATGTGAGTCCCAGCAATCGAAGCTACGGTATAAAAGGGCATCAATCGAGTAAGGGTACCGAAGTTTGAGTGACAAAGCAAGAGTAAATGGTACAAGTATTGCAAAAAATAAGCTGTTATCATTTTATTATAGGTTGAGAGTGGAAACGATAGTTGGAAAAGAAAGAGAGGGAATAGATGGGACACGAAGGGATCAAAGTGACGGAAGAAAGAGAAAGGTAGGAAACCTCAGTAAGTGGAGCTCCTGAGGGAAATTACCAGCAAAGCGCGAGACTATTTGAGTAAGAACTCGAAGTAAGCATGTGAAAAGGGGATAGAGTGTGGTAAAAGAAGACAGGAGAGAAATATATGGAATTCGAGAACTAATTGCGACAAGTGAGGCTAAAGGAATAGTAACCGTAATAAGGAAATGTGAAGTAAGAGAAGGAATGACTAAGTAGTGACGATGTTATAAGACTTCGGTATTGAAAGGTATATAAAGGTAAGGGGTCGACGTTGCCGAGTGGAAGTTGAAGGTATGGAATAAGAATTCATGTGAGGTCTGAGGGATTTGATCTTAGCGGAAATAAAATAGAGTGAAGGGAACATGTATGGGAGACCGCATCACAAATATAGTAAAAGACCCGATGAATAAGGGTGAAGAGAGAGCGAAAATTGTAAGGATTCTGTGCTAAGAACAAGAGTAGCGGAACACACATGAAATATGGACGTACGGCCACGGCCAGACGACGCGCAGTTAAAGAGGAACTATGGGCAAGTGAGTTAAGCAAATGAAAGGACGAATAGTGGACGAAAGGGTATGGAAATGGAGACAAAATGCTGACATAGGCAGAAAGTAAGAGAAAAACTTAGGATTAGAAGTTTCCGATATGTTAGACGCAGAGTTGGGAAGGAAGGCGAGGAATAAGGTATAGACGAAGACCTCATAAAAGGACTGTTGGCATATAAGAAACCCCTTAAAGGGGGGGAGGACATATTGTGAGCTTCAAGTCCAAATGAAGGAAACTCATTAGCCTGGAGCCAGAATTTAAAGCATGTCGGCCTATCAAGAAATACATGAAAGAAGTAGAAACAAGTTGGTGCAGTGGATTAGGAAACCTATGGCACAGACATAAGGAGAATGGAGTGAGGGATAAAGAGAATGGGCTCGAAGAGAAAGGACAACTATAAAAAGAACTCCCCCGAAGTGTTACAGGAACCCATAAGATCAGCCGAACATTCGAGGACGAATGTTCTAAAGGGGGGGAGGATGTTATAGCCCGTACTTCGTACGTTCGAATGTTGCGAGACAATGGTGAGAAGTTAAGGACAAGACTATGTTCTAAAATAATTTTAATATGCGGGTTGTTAGGAATATTATTTGTGAACAATGGTAGTATGGAAATATTGACAAAGGTTGAGGGTGGAAAAAGAAATTCATGAAATGGCTCATAGTAATATTGTGAAGGATTAGGGGCAAATGGTAATTTCACGAAGTGTTCAAGAAAGTTCATGAAAGGGGCCATATTTGTATTTTAAGAAAGTTCTAGGGAAAGGAAAGAAGAAAGGAATTAAGTCATCCTTGGGGAAATTTAAAGAAAATTCTAGAAAAAGAAAAAGAAAAAGAAAAGTCTAGAAAAAAAAAAAAAGATGAGGGCATGTGCCCCTCACATGACTTAAGATATATATATAAGTGAGGAGTCTTCTTTTAATTCAAGAGTTTGGAGAAAGAAAGAAAGAAAGGAAAAAAAAAAGAAGAGAAAAGAAGAAGGAGAATTCGGCTAACAAGGCCATGGGAAAGGAACCAAGAAAAAATTATTTCCTTCCACTTTTCCGACCTAATGAAAGGTCCCTAGCAAGGTGGTGTAGTTAGTGGAACAAGAAAAACATTTATTCTAGCAAGTTACGAACTCTAGCCAAGTGAAGGGTTAAAGGAAAAAGGTAAGAATTCATCCTCTTTTGTATGTTATGGATGTTTGTGTATGTTGTCGAATGTGTAAATGAATGAAAAACATGAAAACATGCGTGTTGAAGTTGTGGCCATGTATGTGTTATGGTGGCCGAATATAGTGGGGTTGTGTAGGACAAATGAATTGATTTTATTTGGGTACTTTGGTTGTTGTGGTTGTGAATATCTTGTACATATTGTAATGTGTAGAAATGAATAAAACTCATGAATATGATGCTTGTTGATGTGTGGCCGAGAATGGGCTGTTTTGGTGTGGAAGGAATAAATTAGTTTTATCTAGTAATTTGGTTATTGTTGTGATGGTTTATGTGATGAAAATGAAGGTATTGGATGATTCAAGTTGGAGACTTGTTTTAGAAGCTTATGTATATTAAATGTAATGTTCTTGCATGCATGGAAGGCAATGTTGTTAGTGTGGTGCTGATAATATGATGTTGTTAGTGTGTAGTTCATGAATTTGGAAGGAAAGGAAATGTGTTGTTATTGTTTTATTGGAGATTGGAAGGTGTTGGATGGAGTAGTATGTTGATTAAATTGTTTTGAATTGAATAGAATTGAATGATGAAGTGTTGCTAGAATAATTGTTGGCACTATTGTCGATAGTTTGGCCGGGTTGAATTCCCGGATTGTTGTTGATTAAAATTTGGCCGAGTTAGAATCTTGGGGATGGTGCATTTATAGGGGAGATGCTGCCGAAATTCCGGCAGACCATAAGTGAAGGAACTTGAAAGGTTGCGACAAGTATATGTCAATGAATCTAATGGTTGCATCAACTCTCTTGAATGTAGACTAGCGGAACCAAGCTTGGATGAATAAGCGTAGCTAGTAAGGCGCGGCGCAGGTATGTTAAGGCTCGTCCCTTTTCTTTCTATGGCATGATTCGTATGTAAGATTTTATAAATGCTTCCATAACGTTCTCATTTCCAAAAGTTGGAAGTAATGGTTCCAAGGTATAATTTCCTCCTTAAAAGTTTATAAATGTTTCCCAAAATATTCATTTTTTTCCAAAATCCAAGTTTTACGATTTTTGAAAGTTTTTATGATTAAAGCAACGACTATGATTTTATGATGACAATGATGATGCCAGATATGAGAAAACGTCTATGATGAATATGTCAAGGATATGTTCTTACCATGAATACGGCGATATGAAATGTTAAGCTATTTTTGGATAATGACTATTTTTAGAGGTTTCAAAGTATGTGAAATGATAGGTTATAATCCTGTTTTATGTTTTCCCGTGATGCTATCCTTGATTGATAGTCTCGCCTTATAATCGTTCCTTCAAGGTGAGACATGACGATCCTGATTGTTCCATAATGTAATCGGAGGTTACCGACCTTACGTCACTCCGATAGAGATTATAGCTTTTCTTCGGGCTCTCCTGCATGCTATAACATGATATATGTATCAGAGCCGGTGGTGGGGCAAACCCAATGGTGGGGCAAACCTCAGTAAGAACGCTGAGGCCCAGAGTGGGGGGGTAAGTACAAGGCTTGCCTTAGGCAAATCCCGCATTGGTTTAGGCAAATCTCGCATTGGTTCAGGCAAATCCCATATCGGTTCATGTTGTCCCGGATGCGGGCTAATGATGCTATGTGATTCAGACAGGTTATGTATGTATATAAAAGTAACGATAGAAGTATGCATGACTCCGCCTTAAGAGGCACTCGGATATACGACTATTTTTACGGAAGACATGATATGTTCTACGAGTTCCATTCTATTATTACTCACGAGTACAAGATTTTACTATGTTGCTACTCATAGCTATATCTCCTATTATGTTACTATTCATGCCTTACATACTCGTGTACAATGCTCGCATCGACCCCTCTTCTTCGGGGTCGCGTTTCATGCCGCGTGGTACACCGCATGATCGGAAGCCATTATAGAAGATGTTCCAAAGCGAGTTGGCATCTCCATTTGCTCGGGAGAGTTGCCGGGTCAAAAGCAGTCCTATGCTATGATGTCATGTTCGAGTTAGAGATTTTGCGGTGCAGTCGTGGGTATAGTGTGTCAGTCTCGAAAATGGTTCCACTAGCCGATGTGTTTTTGCTATACATTATGTTACAGAGCCCTTATGTTTACAGATTGTGTTTAATTGGAAACGACAACATATTTTGAAAGTTTTACTATGTATTTTATTTTTGGTTGATCTAAGAACCCAAGAAAGTACGTAGGTAATAAGAGTCAGCGGGTTCGCTCGGCTCCGAATATGGGGTCGGGTGCCCATCACACCCAGTAAGATCGGGGTGTGACAGGCCCGTTATTTCTTGACCTGTAATCCGCCAGAGTTCTTCGGGTCAAAGCCCGAGGAGGACCCTCAGGAGTTCATCAGACAGATGCGGCGTACGCTGCGGCTTGTCAGGGCCTCTGAGACTGAGTCGGTAGAGTTGGCGTCGTATCGGCTGCACGACATAGCAGCTAACTGGTATGAGTCATGGGAGCTGTCCAGAGGTGAGGGTGCTCCCCCAGCCGTATGGGATGAGTTCGTGGAGGCCTTTCTTGGCCATTTTCTACCTCCAGAGACTGACGAGCCGGGGTTCACGATTCTTACATTTTAGCGAAGGGACGGTAGGGGTGTTCGGGAGTACGGCCATGAGTTTGATTCTGCGGCTAGAATACGCGCCCTCTGTTGTGGGCGGCATGACGGACGAGTGCACCGGTTGTGATGGGGGTACGGATAGTTATGCGATTGACGGCTACATGGCGATGGCTTCCCAGCCCGGCATGGATATTGCACGGGTTCAGGCATATGCTCAGGGCATGGAGGACCGACACAGAGGACGTCAGCCGGATGAAGACTATGACAGGGGCCAGCCCAAGAGGGCTAAGTCGGCGGGTCGCGGAGATTTTGAGGCGGGCGGCCTCGGCGGCGGCGCGGCCAGAATGTGCTTCCCGGCCCGGCCCGGAATACGCCCCCACGGTTCGTGGATAGGGAGCGGCTAGTACGAGGTATTCGGGAGGGCTAAATGTCGTAGCTCCCGAGCCTTCGAGGGTCGCGAGAGGGACGAGAGGTTCCGGCCCGGTCGAGGCCACCTATGCCTCGGTGTTCTCACTGCGGGGATATCATCCGGGAGAATTCGCCACCGTGCTACTGGTGCTTGTTTTGCTTGTGGCCGTCGGGGCCATATTATAAGGATTGTCCGTGCGTACGGTGGTCCCGGGAGGTACGGCTCGGCTTACGGAGTCGATTCTTCGTCCATCTTTTCCTTCGTAGCGATGCGCCCCACGGGCGGGATATGCGGCACCAGGCGGGCCGCGGCGGGGAGGTCGTGTGCAGCCTCCGGTTCTGGCGGTCCTTCAAACGCATATATGCTCGCTAGCGAAGGCCGGGGAGGCGGCACCGGTGTGGATACGGGTATACGAGCCTTTATTATAATTTTTTATGTATGTGCAATTAATCGTGTGAATGTTATTAAACGGCGATAGGTAGAAATTTAGAAGCCGATAACGGAGTATGTATAAATAACGGCGGTCAAGGTGTGTCCGCCGCTATTGGGAACCCGGGAGACTAAGACGAAGAATGGGTGTACTCATAGGTGACAGTGAACATGTAGAATCGAGAGAGGGGCAAAATAGTAATTGTGCTACGAGGGCGTCCGGAAGCTTGTCAAGACATTAACTTACCCCAAACTACGTGACGAAGGTCATGCGGTGAAGAGAACGCGGTTATACCAGTGTGGAGCATCGTATTTCATCGACGTTCCGAAGTTAAGCGTGCTAGGGTGAGGGAAATTTCAGGATGGGTGACCCCCGGAAGTTTAAAAGTTTTACAACTTCCCGACAAAAGAAGCAAATGGGAAGTTAGAGTAGTCTAAAGGGGACTTAGAATATACTGAGTAGACGAAAATTTTCAGAGGTCGCGTAGGCCGGAGCGGAGTAGGCCGGGGAAAGAAAGAAGAGGCGTCACGGTTTTAAGTAGTGTTTAGGAATCTTTTGAGAGTGAGATGTTGGCAAGTATGAATACGTACAGGAAAGCGTGTGATACCCCTATATTAGAGGGTGTACGTACTCCGGCAACCAAAGTAACGGTATTTGGAAGGGGGTAATTGGATAGGATAACGGAGTTCGATTGAAAAGAAAAATAACTGGCGCAAATGTCTTGAGCAAGCTGATGCTGTTCTCACGACAAGTTAGGCTGGGGAGGAGTTAATACAATAAGACATGGAAAGAGGAAAAAAAAAAAAGGTCAACGGCACGGGAATCAAAAAGTCGGAACAAAAGTGTTGCTTGACTGAGATTAGAAAATGCGGATACAGGGCAAAGTATAATCAAGTAATGATAAGTACGCCCCAAAAGGGGGGAAGTGGGTGTGAAAAATACAAGTGTTGAATAGATACAATCGACACTACAAAATATTGGATACAGATACTCGGGCTACAGGTAAAGTTCCTTACCGAGACGAGCTCATAAGATACAAAGTCAACAAGGAGGAGGAGTCTAACTCGAGATATGTCTTGGACCTTGTTACATTGTTATGAGGTGAGGATGGTGCACACTAAAGACGTGGCCTTCTTAAAGTATTGTGACGGAATGATAATGGAAAGGAGATAACTTGAGAGGCTAAAGAGGAAAATAAAAGAGAGATACCATCGGTGAATGAGATTGTATATTATGGCGATAAAGGAAACCCCCGAGATACTTATCCGATTTTGTAAGACTAGTTGAACATTCGAGGACGAATGTTCTAAAGGGGGCGAAGGATGTTATATCCCGTATTTCGTACGTCGGGATAATCCGAGTCAATTTTGATTAGTTAAGGACAAGACCATTCCGAGATATGAAGCAGAGACTTTTGTTCGCTTTAAAGGTTTAATTTGTGTATGATTTTATTGGTATGGAAATGTTAAGGAAACATTTGGGGTTAAGTTCCATTTTTAGTAAGTACTCTATTTTTGGAAAGTTGAAAATTCAACAAAAAAAAAAAAAAAAAAGAAAGGAAAAGAAAAAAAAAACAAGGGCCATGTGGCCGGCCATTTCATGTGGGCCATGGCCACATGGTTGGCTAGCAATTGCAATAAAAAGATGACCAAGTCATCTTATTTCCTCATCTCCATCACTCTAGAAATTTCAAGAAAAATTGGGAGAAAAATAAGAGGCCTATTCGGCCAAGAAGGAGGAAAAACAAGACCAAGAATTGATCAAGAAAAAAATTATTTCTTCAAGCAAACTTGCTAATTCAAGGGTGCTCATTAACGTGGAAGAGTTGTTGGAAGCGTTAGATTGCTCGTTTTCATCATTGGCCAACTTTAGGCAAGTTGAGAAGTTGAAGAAGAAAGGTGAGTTTTAATCTTGTTTTATGTGTTGTAAATGGTTCATATGTGTTGTGGCATGATAAAAAGGAAGAAATTCATGATAGAAGTTGTGTTGAAGTTGAGGCCGTATATATGATGTTGGTCGTGTGTGTGTGTTGTGTGTTAAAAGTCATGAATTAATGTTAGTTAGTATGTTTTGATTGTTGTAGTGTGAAGAAAAGAATGAAAATCATCTTTAGGTGTATGTTGGGTGTTGGCCGAATGGCCCCCTTTGTGTGGATTGAGAATGAACGAATCGTCGTTAATATTTTCGTTATCGTCGTTATGGATTTTATGAGGGAAAATGCAAGTTTGATGACTCAAAATAATGTTATGTTGGTTATGGGATGGTTTGGAAGTTTATGTGAATTTTATGTAATTTTTGTACTTATGCGGATTATATTGTTAATGTGTGGATTATTAGTGTAATTCATGAATTTGGAAGGAAAGAATGTAAATCATGTTATTCTCGGGTTTGGAGACAAATTCGGGTGAGTTGGAGCCTTATTTGGGTTGTTTGGAAAATTGTATGGATTGTTTAAAACGTTCTTGAATATTGTTTGAATGGTTTTGGATTAGTAATAAAATGTATAAACGCGGATATTAGATTGAACGTAAGTGGTTGAGGTGAGTTATTGGAATATTATGAATGTTGTTGAATTATGTAGAAAAAGAGCTATTAATGTTAGAATGTACTTTGAACTGATTATTGATGTTGTAGCTTGGTTGTTGGTTTATTTGGCCGAGTTGAATTCTCGGGGTGTTGTATTTATAGGGGAAATGCTGCCGAAATTTCGGTAGAATTTAATGTTCATTTGGAATTGAATGCCTAAATGCTTATGGCTAATGTTCGGTATATTGGCGTTATGTAGATCTTGGAGCTCCCGAGACTTGAGGCTTGACTTAGCTTGAGAGCGACGAGGTATGTAAGGCGTAACTTTTCTTCTTTGGCATGTCTTAGTGCTAACTAGGCTATGACCCGGGCCTCGGGGTAATTCCGCTCTTAGGATCCGAGCTTAGATATGTACTTTATTCGTTTCAAAGACTTACTCTTTAATGTAACCAAACTAAGGTTCATATGTTTTCAAATGATTGAATTTCAAAAGTCTTATAAAGAATTTTGCTACCAAAAGGTCCCGAACTTCAAACGCTCGTAACTCTTGCAGATGAGCTCGGATCGCCCCGAAACCTAATAGGTAACTTCATGAGGCATAATATCCCCCAACTTTCATAGGCGGGCTCGGGCGGGGTTGATGCTCGTCCGTGGGCCCCCGAGACTTTCTTTGTACAGTTTTCACGTTTTTGTAAAGAATTTAGTATGTTTGTTATCTTAACCCCCCAAATATGATTACTTATGTATTTACTAAACCTAAAATGAGGATTGATACGCTTATGATTCCGATGCATAGTTATGACATTTAGAGTTCGGTTTGACATGTGGGCCGAAGGGCATTCGGAAGAAACGTGATTAGATTATTGTCCTAATTTGTGTATAATGATGTGCTTTGATTAATTTATTAAATCTTTGTAAATGTTACATTGCATATGGTTATAAATATTTTAAATTGTATATGACTCCCACGATTCTGCTCGTGCACATTTTTGTTAATTCCTTCGCCGAGTCCGGGACGGTTGTGTTCGTGCGCACAATTCGAAGTATATGATGAGATTCCGAAGTATGATGAGTTTACGATATATGATACGATATGAAGTATGATTACGAAATATGATATGATTGAATTATGATGTGATTCGGAGGAGATGTTCGGAGATATACAAAACTTCCGAAGTATGATGAGTTGTGGCGCCCAGGCGGGAGGGCGACCACGTTCCGTCCACGGGTCCCATCGTGGGCCACATGATACATGTTTTTGACACGTATGATTTATGTTGGGAAAGTAAGCATTCGATATTCGATTATTATACTTATTTTACGTGCTTCGTACATGATTTAGGTAAGTGACATGTGTATGATGTATATGATATCTCACTAGTCCCTCCTTTAGGCTTCGGAGGTAGCGGTGCGGTTTGTATGTACGGTGATACGATGATCTGATTATGATATGATTTGGCTTATCAACATACGTATATGCATGACAAGCGTTCCAAAAGGCAATTTATGTTTTCCCGATTTCTGCACTTATTTCTGTAACCCTCATTTCGGTTTTGATTCTGTTTAATGTATTACCCGCTTTACATACTTAGTACATATTCCGTACTGACCCCGTTTCTTCGGGGGTTGCATTTTAATCTTTAACGTGTACACGTACTCGTTTGGGTGAGGCCGTCGGCTTAGGATTCTACTCGCCTATTTTGGAGTGCTCCTTTGTCCCAGGAGACTCATTTAGTACGACTCTTCTATTATGTACATATTTGCGTATGTAATGCGGGTACGGCGGGGCCCCGTCCCGTCATATGATTCTCGCTATGACTCTTAGAGCTGTAGACATGTACGTGGGTTGTGGGTAGCTTGTTCGGATTATATTTGTTACCGTACATTCCCCGCATTATATATGTATGATCTGTATATGTATAGGTATGTATATGCGCCACCGTGTATGTTTGATATATATAAGTTTCTAATAAGTTACTATGAGCGGGATATGATTAGAAAAGGGAACGAGTGCCCAGCTCGGGCACTAGTCACGACCTACGGGGTTGGGTCGTGACATATAAGCTCGTCATAATTCGTCCCTGCTTATCCATTCCTTAGGTACAGCTTAATATAACTCTCTGTCAAGGTTAGCCGGCCTTTTCTAAATCGTCTCTTAATATCATAAACCTTTCCAATTTCTTTTTACCAAATCGATATCGACATTCTAATTACTATTTTCCCCAATTCAGCGATTAACTTATCCCTCGAGGTCATCCGTACTTGCATCTTAGTCAAGTCTTATCATTACTATCGGCACGACCTTTCAAGTCGTATTACAAACCTATGTCTCATTCTCTCTTTATCTCTAGGAAAATTTCGGCGGGAGTTCCCTCTAAGCGTTACTATCTCAAGCACCACGCACGCAAGAAATACCAACAATGCCTCACAGGGCCAACATACATACACATATTGTTATACCTCGCATTTCGTACATTGGAATATTCCGAGACAATCGCGGGAAGTTAAGGGCGAGGCCATTCTCCGGTTTTGCTTTAAGGCGCAAGTTGCTTGTAAGTATTAGTGGCATGGAATATTAAGGGCAAATTTGGAATTTAGAAATTATTATGTATGACTTGTTGAAGAAGTCTTGTGGCCATCCAAGTTAGAGTGAATCATGGCCCAGATGATGCAAAATGCATGTGATTAAAAAGATGACTAAGAGAGCAAAATTCATCTTTCATTACTTAAGGAAATTTCTAGAAAATTGGAGAAAAGAAAAGAAAAGAAAAAAAAGGGTAAGGCCGGCCATGTGATGGCCATGTGCCATATATCTATATATATGTATAAGTAAAGGTCATGCAAGACATATCTTTCATTTCACACTAGAAAATTCAAGAAGCAAGGAAAAAAAAAAAAAAAAGAGACCAATTCGGCCAAGCATGGCTGAATTGGTTCTTGGAAAATTGATCATGGGAAATCATTTTCTTCTTGTTTTCCTACTAAATGGAAGGCCCTCTACAACATGAGCTAGTTGTTGGAGCAAGAAAAAATACTCTTCCATGGAGAGCATGTCCTAGCCGAGTGGGAGGAGTTGAAGAGAAAAGGTGAGGTTTAGTCTTCTCTTTGTGTTTATGGATGATTGGTACATGTTGAGATATGTAGAAATGAAGGGAACCATGAAATTATATTTGTTGAAGATTGTAGCCGTGTGTGTGTATTGTATTGCCGTGTGTGTGTGGTTGTGTAGGAATGAAGAACTAATTGTATTCAACATGTTTGTGTGTTGTTGTAATGTGTAGAAAATGAATAAACTTCATGAAATGATGATGTTGATGTGTGGCCGTGAATGGGGGCTGTTTGGTATAGCAAGGGATGAATCAATGTTATCTAGTATTTTGGTTGTCGTCGATATGAATTCTATGACGTAAAATGAAGTTTTAATGACCCAAGTTGGAGTCATAATCGTGTGGGCTGAATTGGACGATAATGTGGCATTGATATGGTTTCTTAAATTTATGAAAATGAAGTTGTAAACGCATGTATTGTTGACATAATTTATGAATGTAGAAGAAAGAAAGGTGTTGACAAGGTTCTTGTTAAATTGGAATAGTTTCGGGTGGAGTAGTATATGGTTTGAAGTATTTTGAATATTGTGTGGATTGTTGAAAATGTTCTTGAATCATGTCCGAAAGGTTTTGGATTGTTATTTGAATATGCGATCGTTGATATTAGTTTGGATATATGAAGTCGGATTTAATATGCATGATTGTCGTCGAATTATGTGGAAGTGGGTTATTAATGTTAGAATGCGGTTGGAATTGCTTATTGATATTGTTAATGTGATTGTTGGTATTGTTGTTGAATATTTGGCCGAGTTGATTTCTCGGGGATGTCCAATTTATAGGGGAAGTGCTGCCGGAATTTCGCTAGACAAGTGTTACTTAAGATTTGACTCCTAAATGCTCTGATTAATGTTGGGTAAATGTGACCAAATTGTAGATTTTGGCGAATTTGGAGCTTAAATTTGGAGAAGTGTAAGAAGCGGAAAAGGTATGTAAGGCTTTACTCTTCCTTCTTTGGCATGTCCTAGACATAATAGGTTTGGACACGAGCCTCGGGGACTACTCTATCTCTAGAAACCTAAGTTTGAATTTGACCACTATTCATTCAATAGAATTGAATTAGAAACTCTAGGCTTAAGTGAAAAAGTAGCTTGAAATATGCAACTTTCACCCAACGAGACATCGAATGTCCCAAAATCTTGCTAGTAACTTTATTAAGCCTAGGATTCTAAGGCAAGTATTCCTTCCAGAAATTCGTAAATGTTCTCCAGGATGTCCATATGTTGCAAAGACCAATTTTAAGAGGTTGAAAGCCTTTATGCCTGAAACGACGAATATGGCTTATAATGGTAACAATGACGTCAAATATGAAGAAATGCCTATGACGAATATGTCGACGATACGTTTCTACCACGAATGTAATTACGTGAGATGTGTTAAACGTTTCCATAACGATTTCATTTTCAAAAGCTAGAAGTAATGGTTTTAAAACATGATTTCCTTCCAAAAAGTTTGCAAATGTTTTCCAAAATATTCATTTTTCTCCAAAAACCAAGTTTGATGATTTTGAAAGCTTTTATGACTAAAACGATGTACATGATTCTATGATGTCAAGGATGATGCCAAATATGAGGAAAATGTCTATGACAAATACGTCAAGGATATGTGTATGCACATAGGTTGGGGGGATGGGATACATGTATATGTGGGGAATGGGAAGGGAAACATGTTTCATTGCCACCTGGTCAGCTTTCATCCCGGACGCGGGATTTATGGGCGAGCCGGAGTTTTCGGCGCTATGTGGGCGAGCCGACGTCGTTCGGCGCTATGATATGATATGATACGCTATGGTATGACATGATATGATATGAGACGCTATGATATGATATGATATGATATGATATGATACGCTATGGTATGACATGATATGATATGATACGCTATGATATGATATGATATGATATGATATGATATGATATGATATGATATGATATGATATGATACGCTATGACATGATATGACACGCTATGACATGATATGACATGCTATGATATGATATGACACGCTATGATATGGTATGACACGCTATGATATGATATGATATGATACGACATGATATGTTATGACAAGACACGACATGATATGAGTTCTATTCTCCGTGCCTACGAAAAAGAAATGTTTTTCTTAAAAAGGAAAAAAAAAACAGGCATGTGTAGTATCCGGCCAAAAGGGCATTCACATGTACAGGTTACCTCTTGATCTTATAACATGCTCTATATTTCTATACAGTTGATATTCATATGTTCATTTCTTACTATGTTACTATTCCTGCCTTACATACTCAGTACATATTCCGTACTGACCCCCTTTCTACGGGGGCTGCGTTCGTGCCGCGCAGGTACACCCAGGTGAGCTGAAGACATTAGCAGAAGGTGTTCCAGCGGGATTGGCGAGCTCCATTTTCTCGGTGCCTTGCCGAGTCGGTGTATACGTGTGTTATGGTATCCGATTATGTTAGAGACTTTGCGACGTAGTCATGTATATAAGATGTCCGTTGTGAGCGCTCTATAAGCCGTCGTATTGCTATACATGATATTCTGATTTTGTACGGTCGCAAGTTATGTTGATTTGAAAGATATAAAATATGTTCGTTTTTCGAAAATCTTTCATTATGCATTCATGATCCGGCTAAGGCCCATTATGACCGCGAGTACTATGACAAGTCGGAGGGTTCGCCTGCCCTTTTAGTAAGGGTTTGGTGCCCATCACACCCAAGTAAAGTCGGGTGTGACACATATCATATCATATCACACCTCACGGGGGCTCCCAATATCAACAACAAGATAAAAATAATGGACATACCTTGTATGCCCAAAATTCGCACCTCGTTACACTTTCTTGTTTACTTTCCTTTTCGATTTTCCACTCGTATCTCAATCGTACTTCAATATCTCATCCGACATATACCTTTCATACCTTTGCTTACCTGCGTACTTTGTAACTTTCAACATCATCAATCACTTCCTTCTATCGGTGTCATTCTTCTGCTGCAACCAAAGGTTAGCGTAAGAAATCTCATTTCCTATGACTTGGCTCTATGGCACGATTTAAGATGTGAAAGAAGAGTAACCACCCTAGATGCCCCGTAGCCTCCTGTTTATAAATGTGGCGCGCTTCACACCATAAATGTGACTCTACCGGGACACGACTTTGCGTACAACCCCTAGGACGAATCGCTCGATACCAATTTGTCACACCCTAATTTTAGATAGAGCGTGATGGGCACCCGACCCTTACCGTGGCCGAGCGAACCCGCCGACTTTCGTTATACTCATAATCATAATGGCCCTTAAATCATAACATACATACGTAATGAAAGTTTTTCAAAAATCAAACATGCTTTTCATCTTTTCAAATCAAGGAAAATCAGATACATATGAAACTTGTAACACATCGCATAATAATACGTCGGCTTACGTGCCGACTACAAAACTAACATATCATACACGCGACAATCGTCCGCAAAGTCTCTAACATAGCTCCGTATACCATAACAAAAGTACTCGACTCGACTCGGCAACACTCGAAAGAAATGGAGCTCGCCAATCCAAAGTGGAACATCTTCTCGCTAACATCATCTACTCATCCGCACGTACCGCGCGCATGAAACGCAGCCCCCCGAAGAAGGGGTCGAGACGAAATATATGTACTCGAGCATGTAAAGCATGTAAAGCATGAAATACATTAAACGAGAATCATAAACGGAGTAGGGATTACGGAAACAAGTATAAGATCCGAAAATCCGTAAGACTTGCCTTTGAATCATATATCATGCATGTCAATATCGTATCATCATATCATCATATATACATACCGTACCCGGCCCTCCAGTGAGGGACTCGGTGAATGAGATCATATAATCATCATGCATAGCCATCATATAATCGTATATATATATATACCGTACCCGGCCCTCTAGTGAGGGACTCGGTGAATAACGTACCCGGCTAGTGAGGGACTCGGTGGATAGAATCATCATATGCCATCCTGGCCACCATCCCCATATCATCATATCATCACATATACATATATACCGTACCCGTCCCTCTAATGAGGGACTCAGTGAACAATGCAATAGTCTGTGCAGGAATACATACCCGGCCCGGGACTCGATGAATAGAAATGATAACAGCTCGCACGAGCAGAGTAGTGAGAAACCATATGCACATAAATCATTATTACAGACTCAATGGAATAATCAAAGAGAACTGTTATTTCAAAACCAAGACAATAGTCAAATCAGGTTTTCTTCCGAATCTCACTCGGAAACATATCAAACCGAACTTCGAAAATCATAGTCACGTATCAAAATCACATACGTAAAATCCTTATTTCAGACTCAACAGATAAATAAGTAATCATATTCGGGGGTCGGAAAGATAGTCATATTGAATTCTTTCAAAAGCCATCAGAACTATACAGTAGAAAGTCACGGGACCCACAGACGAGCGTCAACCCAATCCGGGCCCGCCTACGAAATTCATAGTCATTATATGTTATAGAATCATTTACGAGCATATCAAAGCCATCCGGTTCTGTCTGTGAAAGTTACGGACGTTCGTAGTTACAAAACTCTTTTAAAAACAAAACTTTTTATGCAACATCTAAAAACCAATCATGCAAAGACATATAAACCATAGCTTGACCATATAAGGATGCCAACATCAAGAAGCAAATAAGCATCATAAACATGCTCAGACTGTAAGAATAGAATTACCCCCAAGGCTCGTAACGTATCATAGCTTAGCCATATCTAAGACATGCCAAAAGAAGGAAAGGTAAGCTTTACATACCTCGTCCGCTTCCTAAGCTAATCCAAGCGTAAGTCTCGGGCACTCCAAGAGCTACAATAACGTCAGTAAACACCAAATATTAGCTTTAAACACTTAAGAATCCAATCCCAAGCCATCACTTTATTTACAGAAATTTGGGCAGCATTTCCCCTATAAGTTCAACAACCCCGAGAATTCAACTCGGCCAATATTACCAACAACAATACCAACAACCATTCCAACAACATCAATAATGAATTCAAAACGCATTCTAACATTAGTAACCCTTTTCTATACGATTCGACGATATTCCATTTGTTTCAAATCACCACTTACCAATAAGTCAACTTCAATGCTCATACATCCAAATACCAATCCGAAACTATTCAAACAAAACTCAAGAATGTTTCAAACAATCCACACAACATTCCAAACGGCACAACCAACTTGCAACCTTACCCGTAACCCTCCAATTTCCATAGGAACAACAACAACACATGTTTTTCTTCCAAATTCATAAACTACATCAATAATCCGCATTTTAACAACATCATTCTCATAAATTCAAGAAACTATATTAAAATCACATTAGCTTCCAAATCAGCCCGCATCAATTACAATATCAACTTGAATCATTAAACTCTCATTTTAATCATAAACTCCATAACGACGACAACCAAAACACTAAACCGAATCAATTCATTCTTAACCACACAAGGGTGGCCATATTCGACCACCACCCCAACCTACCAACTTCATGATTTTCATTCATCTTGACACACTACAACAATCAAACATGCTAAATAAAATTAATCCATCAATCCTACATAACATAGCATGCACACGGCCACAACACAACACACGGCCACAACATCAACACCACACTTTCATGAATTTCATTCATTTCCACACTCCACAACATACACAAACCATGCATAACATATGAAAAGAGGATTAAAACTTACCCTTTTCCACTTTGTTCTTCAACTTAGCTAGGGTTGAGAATTGCATGAACAAGGGATTTGTTTGCTCCAAAAACTACTTCATGTTATTTAGGACCTTCCAAATAGTGGAAAACCTAGAAGAAAATAATTTTTTGATCAAGATTTTTGACCCTCAATTTTTACTCATCTTGGCCGAATGGCCCTTCCCTTTTTTCTCTCTCCATGTTTCTTCAACTTTCTAGAGTTAAAAAGATGACTAATATGTCTTGCTTTTCATGACTTGTAGGTGGGGTCCACCCCATACCCCACGGCCACATGGCCTTTTTGGCCACTTTCATGAAATAATTTTGTTTCCACTTCTAGCCCCAAGTCTTCATGAAATATTCAACTTTCCATAATTCACTTTTAACTCTAAATTTTCCTTATTCTAAATTTACCCTTAACATTCTATGCCAATGAAAGGATGAATATGCAACTTATGCATTAAAATAAAATCATGGTTAAAATTCTCAACCTCGCATCCCGGAATAGTCTTGTCCTTAACTTTTCATAGTTAACTCGGATTATCCCAAAGTACAAAATACGGGATATAACAATTTATTGATGACATCCTGGTCTATTCACGATCGAAGCGAATACGGATCACCCGGACGGTACTTGGGGTACTCCCAAGCACCGAAATTATATGCTAAATTCTCTAAATGTGAATTCCGTTTGACTTCGTGGCATTCTTGGGGCATGTTATTGAAGTCGATGGCATTCGAGTGGATACCAAAAGATTGAGGCCGTAAAGAATTGGCCTAGACCTACGACACCTACTGAGGTACGTAGCTTTCTGGGACTAGCAGGGTATTACAGGAGATTTGTGGAGAAGTTTGATTCGATTTCAGCGCCTTTAACAAGGCTAACTCGAAGGGAGCCAAGTTCCGGTGGACCGATGCTTGTGAACGAAGCTTCCAAATTCTTTGAAGAGAAGTTGACTACGGCTCTAGTTCCGACTCTTCCCGAGGGACCAGATGGGTATGCTATTTATTGTGATGCTTCGGTGTTGGATTGGGGTGTGTATTAATGCGAGACGAGAAAGTTATAGCTTATGCTTCCGGCGACTCGAAAAGCACGAAAGAAATTATTCTACTCACGATTTGGAGCTAGCCGCGGTAATTCATGCTTTGAAGATATGGAGACATTATCTATATGGAGTTCACGTTGATATTTATACAGATCATGAGAGCCTCTAGTATATCTTTAAGCAGAAGGAGCTGAATTTGCGGCAGAGGGGGTGGTTAGAGTTGCTGAAAGACTATGATGTCGATATTTTATACCATCCTGGGAAAGCTAATGTTGTAGCAGATGCACTCAGTCGTAAGTCTATGGGTAGCTTGACGGACGTGCCATCGAAGAAAAAGGAAATGGTTCGTGAGATTCATCAGTTAGCTAGTCTTGGAGTTCGCTTGGGGCGATTCTGGAGATATTGGGGTTTCTGTTCGAGGGATTGCTGAATCCTCTATTATGAAAGAGGTAAAGCGATGTCAGTACGAGGATCCTATTCTGGCACAGTACAGAGATACAGCCCTGGCAAAGGAGAAGACTCCGTTCGAGATTTCACCCGAGGGAGCATTATTGCACAGGGGCAGATTATGTGTACCTGATGTTGCAGGGCTGCGGCGACAGGTTATGGGCGAGGCACATTATGCCCGTTATTCTGTTCACCCGAATTCGAAACAATTGTGACTTGTACGTCATAAGTTAATATTTTGATCTTAAGTGACATATTCATGTTGTTTATGGAAAAATATTGGCGCAAAGATGTCGGAGAAGGCCTAAGGGCAAATTTGGAATTTTAGAAATTTGTTTCGGGAATTACAAAGTGAGAATTTTAATCAATTGGGCTCAAAAAAAAAATGAAAAATTTGGCCCAAGGTTTAAGGGGTGGCCGGCCATATGGCCAAGCCCAAGTCCATGGAAATTAACCATGTGACATTTTAATATAAGGGGATCATTAAATGGTCATGAACCATTTAGAAACTTCAAGAGAATTAGCAAGGAGAAAAATAAAAACAACAAGAACTCAAGAACAAGGCCATTCGGCCAAGTCCTTAATTTTTGTCTCTTTGAAATCTTTCCCCAAAATTTATTTTCTTGTGGTATTTCCACTAATTTAAGGGTGCTCTACAACTTGGTGTAATTGGTTTGGAAGAAAGAGGACTTGTTTCATCATATTGACAACTTATTCAAGTGAAGAAGATTGAGAAGAAAGGTAAGAATTTATACTTTGTTATTACTCTATGAAGGTTTGTTTGTGTTGTAGTATGTAGGAATGAATAGAAAGTATGGAAATATGGAAGTTTGCAAAGTGGGCATGAATACTAACAAGTGGCCGTGTATGTATATGTATTGTATATCCATAGTGTGTTGAATTTTATGTTATATTCTAGCTATGGTTACGATGGAAATTACATTGGCAATGGAAGTTGGAAGAATTTGGTTGAGGTTGGAATTATGGAGTGTTGGCCGTGTGGTACATTAAGGAGAAGTGAGGTTGAATTAATTTGTAATATGTTGGTTGTGTTGTTGTTGTGATCCTTGTAATGTAAATGAAGGTAAAATGGTATAAGTTTGCCTTGAAATGAAATGTAGGAACTTATGTCGTTTTAGTATGATTTTATGGTATTATGAAAATGAAATGGTTAAGGTGTAAATTGTGAGTAATGTTGATGAATTTGGAAGATGGAAATGTATTATAAACTTGTATGTTAAAGATTGGAAGAATTGAGTAAGTTATGGTTTTGGTGAAAAATTGGCATAATTTGTATATCTTGTATATATGTTGTAGAAATGTTATGGTATGTCTCCGAATGGTATTGTAATGAACTTGATGAGTAATGAATGTGAAAATATTGGATTTGAATTGGAAACGCGAAGTTGGAATGAGGGTTATAGTATTACGTTGGAAAAATGACTAAATAGACTATATTGTATTAAATTGTGGCTGTTGGTGTTGTTGTTGGTTGTTTTGAGCCGAGTTGAATCTCGGGGGTATCATATTTATAGGGGAGGTGCTTTAAATTTCGGTAGCCAAATACTTAACCGAAGTTGTAATGTTAAACTTGCATGAATAGTAACTGGTAAAGAGGACCATTTGCAGATTTTCGGCGAAACGGGAATCAAGATTTGACGAGCGTAAAGCATAACCAAGGTATGTAAAGCCTTCCCTATTCTTTCTTGGCATGTTCTGAGCATACTAGGCTTGAAAGCGGGCCTTGATTGTGCTCCTGCGTCTCATAATATAAGACTGAAAATAGCGTCAAATTGTTCAGTACAATTGAACCTGTTCCTTCACAAATTATCGTCGAAATGGTTTGTATGCATGAAACCTTCCCTAATGGACCCGGACTGTTCCAAACGCTCATAAATGGTTTCATAAAGTCTATGATCCATAATTTATGTCCGCCGCCTCGACTTGACCCGAGGTGGGCCCCCAAATCCGAGACCTCTTACTATGATTTTAATTGACTTATTTACGTATAATGTTAAAGAAATCTTTTGATTATGGTACCGTGTCGAACGATGAATATGATGAATCCATAATATGCTTTGACATGTGTTATGATTCTAGAAACATGATTTGAAGTAAGTAATCGTGCCGTCCCCAAAAGAGCATACATATACATATACGATTATCGTCCGATTTTCTTGAAGCGATATGTCATCTGTTTTGTTCCGTTTGCTTAAGAACGACCATTCTGAATCTCTTGTAAGCCCCATGATATATTTGCTACGTCCGAATAGCCTCAAAAACTCTGATTTGACATAATCCGTCATGGCATTCGAAAGGTGCGTATTATGACTGTTTATGTGATTTGTTTATTGAGTCTGGACTTATATGCATATGTTTCTGCATTACTCTGTTCGTGCAAGTTATGATATGTCTATTCACTGAGCCCGGGCCAGGATATGTTCTCGTGCGGTTTCGTGCACTATTCACCGAGTCCCTCGTATTTGCGGGCGGGACACGTTATTTGTACGATTGTGATGTGATGATACGGGGATGGCGGCCGGGATGGCACATGATTATTATCCACCGAGACCCGCGATGCGGGGCGGGACACGTTATGTATACATGATATATATATATATATGAGTCGACATGCATGATCCTATATTACCGAGTCCCTTAATAAGGGCCGGGACACGTTATGTGCATACTTGGCATAAGATGATGTTATGTATGATTTCATCTACCGAGTCCCTTATCAAAGGGCCGGGACACGACACATGTTCATATGACATTACATGATTCGCTATGCATTACTTATTTTTGGCATTATGTCTCCTGAGGTCTCGGATGAGGTATCGCCTTTGTATTTCAGATTCTGGCTATAGCTCAGCCTGTTATATTTCAGTACTCAGGTCCCTGATTATGATTATGCTTCTTACTAATCCGCTTTACATACTCGGTACATTTCCGTACTGACCCCCTGTTCTTCGGGGGCTGTGTTACATGCCCACAGGTACAGACGCACCGCGAGATACGCCACCAGCTTAGGATACCGGTTCTGCTATTGGAGAGTGCTCCATTTGACCCGGAGCTGATATTTTTGGTATATGTCTTCTGTTGTTCGTTTGCTTTGTACATATGCTTATTGGGTACGGCGGGGCCCCCGTCCCGTCTTCGGATTCCCGATCCGTATGTTAGAGGCACACATAGACATAAAGAGTGGGTTATGGTCCCGTCGTAGAGTTTGTGTATGTATTATGTGTTTGGGCGGTTATCTACCGCGCGCCCCTTGCCGGCTCGCCTTTACATGTGTATATAAATATGTTGGCCCCGTGTGGCCTTTCTTTGGTATTTTACGAATGCGGGTTAATTTTTGGTTAGTAAGAAAAACAGAGGAAACTCTGCCCAAATTTTTCTAAATGTTTGAGTTACTACTTTTGGGCTTTTGATGCGTACGGGTGCCCAGGTCGGGCACTAGTCACGACCTACGGGGCTGGGTCGTGACAAAAGTGGTATCAGAGCAGTCTGTCCTCGGAATGTCTACGGGCCGTGTCTAGTAGAGTCTTGTTTATCGGTGTGTTGTGCACCACATCTATAAACAGGAGGCTACAGGACATCTAGGATGTTATGTTACCCTTTCTTTGGATCTTAGATCGTGCGTTAGAGCCGTGTTATCAGGATGTTTTCCCTTCTGACGAAATGTTATGTTTTCAGCGATGCCTCCGAAGAAGAAGGCGGCGGCCCCCGAAGGGCAAGGCGAAGCGAGACAGAGGACTAGCCGGGCCCGAGAGAGATTACTAGGGCTCGTGCTCGGACTACGCCGTGTGTGCTTCGGTCGGAGGGTTCGGCCACTCCGCCACCGGATGAGGCTAGAGAGCGAGCCCCTCGGCGGCTCCGGCGCCGCTCCCGGCCGGGGGCGGAGGACGAGGACGTTGAGGGAGGCGGTACGGCCGACGACGATAGTGGTGGGCGGGCTCGCGGACGCGGCGGCGAGGCGGTGATGATGATGGCGGGCGTGATAGCCGAGGGTTCGCGAGTTCTCGACATGTGGTCCCCGAGTTTTTCGGGTCTAAGCCCGACGAGGACCCTCGTGATTTCATTCGGGGGATGAGGCGTGTATTGGGACCGGTCGGGGCTTCGAGACCGAGTCCGTCGAGTTAGCCTCGCACCGGTTACATGATGTTGCGGCCCGTTGGTACGAGTCTGGGAGGCATCCCGAGGGTGAGGTGCTCCCCGACCACTCGGGGACGAGTTCACGGCTTCCTCCGCCACTTTTTACCACCGGAGCTGCGGCGGGCGAGAGTTGATCGGTTTTTGCAGCTAAAGCAGAGGGGCAGGAGTATTCGCGAGTATAATTTGGAGTTCGACTCTGCGGCCCGCTATGCGCCGACGATTGTGGCGATATGGAGGATAGGATGCATCGATATGTGATGGGGTTGGACCCCTATCCCCTTGGCCGTTGTATGGCGATGGCGGCGCGGGCGGCATGGACATTGCCGGCTACGAGCCTACGCGCGGGCGTGGAGGATCGCCATAAGGAGGATCGGTCCGGTAGGGAGTATGACGAGAGACGGCCCCGAGGGCCGGATCCGAGGGTATTCGGAGATTCCCGAGAGCGGACGGCCTCGGCGGCGGCTGGTAGATTCTTTCCTCCGTCGGACCGCGGTACACGGTTCGTTGGTAAACATTTCGATGGCGCGGTCCGTCCCGGGAGTAGGCCGAGTTCTAGGGCCTTGGATTCGCGGCGGAGTACGGGGGTTCGGTCGGTCGAGGTTATCTTTGCCCCGGTGCCCTCGGTGTGGCGGGCATCATCGGGGAGAGTGCCGTCTTGTCCACCGGCGCCTGTTTTTCGTGCGGCCGTCAGGGCCACATTATGAGGGAGTGCCCGTATAGAGGCGGTTCAGGTTCGGTGCAGCCTACTCAGTCAGATGCCGGCTCGTTTTCTCCTTCAGTAGCCATGCGCCCCACGGGGCGAGATATGCCGGCACCGGTGAGGCGCGGTAGAGGTCGGAGCGGAGCACCCAGTTCTAGCGGTCCTTCGAACCGCGTATATGCTTTGACCAGCCGGCAGGACCCGGGAGCGTCCCCAGATGCAGATCCAGGTATATTATCAACCTTTTCTTGAAAAGTACGTGCATTGATTGATCTATATTTCATTATGTTACGTGATTTTCTTTTCTGGGTGCTAGTCTCAAATTACAAAAATCATCTGAGACAGCTATATGTATATATGTACGGACGGAAATGGACATTAAGGATCCAGGAGGGCAATATGATAACTGTATAGTCTAGACCGGGGTGGGACCCGCTACGAAAATTTTTCTGAAAAACTTTATTAAGGCCCGACCTGCCCTAAATTATGTGACGAAGGTCGTGTGGGGCAGATGACGCAATTATATTAGCGTTAACGTACCAAAATGCGTGAAGGATTTGAAGTTAAGCGTGCTAAGGCTAGAGTAATTTGGGATGGGTGACCCCCCTGGGAAGTATACCTAACCTTCGCAAATACTTCTATAAGAGACAATTAGAAGTGTAGGGGTAACCTAAAGGAAATTGGAATACGTGGAGAGACTGGAAATAGATATGTGGCAACGACACCCTTACGACAAGACTCCGAATAGAGTAAGTACTGAGACGGGGCAAGGAAATTTCTGCAAGTCTCTGAAGTATAGTGAAAGGTAGTTTGATTCTAATCATGATTCTGTATACCGTATCTCTGTGCCCCTGCTTTTGGTGAAATCCCGTCTATTATACCTTTATGCTTCTGAATCTGATCACGTTTCTGTTTAATGTACCTCTGTACGTCCGATTCTGACTACAAATCCGTCTGCTACATTTCTGTACGATTGACTCTGATTATCGATACGTCGATATGTTTCTATACGTCCGACTCGATCATGAATCTCCGACATGCCTTTACACGCCCGAATCGACCACGAATCTATTCGATATGGTTCAGATATCGACTCGATAATGAATCCATTTGATATGACATCGGAATATGATTAAATCGTCTGTTATATTTCTGTACTCCTGATTCTGGAAATGACTTCGTCTGACATCCGTTTGGTCCTTTGGTCCGGATAATGATTCTGTTTGCCATATGTTCCATTCAAGACTGTGCAGACCGCTGGATTAATAAGATGGTAATATCGGAGAAGGATGATAGAAGGAATGGGGAAATGAAAACCCTTGCAAGTACTTTGATCAAGTGCAAGTAAGTAGTTGGTAAAAGAACCTCCCCGACTTATCCCGACCTACCATGAGATTGATTTAACATTCGAGGACGAATGTTCCAAAGGGGGGGAGGATGTTACATCCGGCATTTTCGCCTATTTGGAAAATTTTGAAACAATTGTGACTTGTACGTCATAAGTTAATATTTTGATCTTAAGTGACATATTCATGTTGTTTATGGAAAAATATTGGCGCAAAGATGTCGGAGAAGGCCTAAGGGCAAATTTGGAATTTTAGAAATTTGTTTCGGGAATTACAAAGTGAGAATTTTAATCAATTGGGCTCAAAAAAAAAAAATGAAAAATTTGGCCCAAGGTTTAAGGGGTGGCCGGCCATATGGCCAAGCCCAAGTCCATGGAAATTAACCATGTGACATTTTAATATAAGGGGATCATTAAATGGTCATGAACCATTTAGAAACTTCAAGAGAATTAGCAAGGAGAAAAATAAAAACAACAAGAACTCAAGAACAAGGCCATTCGGCCAAGTCCTTAATTTTTGTCTCTTTGAAATCTTTCCCCAAAATTTATTTTCTTGTGGTATTTCCACTAATTTAAGGGTGCTCTACAACTTGGTGTAATTGGTTTGGAAGAAAGAGGACTTGTTTCATCATATTGACAACTTATTCAAGTGAAGAAGATTGAGAAGAAAGGTAAGAATTTATACTTTGTTATTACTCTATGAAGGTTTGTTTGTGTTGTAGTATGTAGGAATGAATAGAAAGTATGGAAATATGGAAGTTTGCAAAGTGGGCATGAATACTAACAAGTGGCCGTGTATGTATATGTATTGTATATCCATAGTGTGTTGAATTTTATGTTATATTCTAGCTATGGTTACGATGGAAATTACATTGGCAATGGAAGTTGGAAGAATTTGGTTGAGGTTGGAATTATGGAGTGTTGGCCGTGTGGTACATTAAGGAGAAGTGAGGTTGAATTAATTTGTAATATGTTGGTTGTGTTGTTGTTGTGATCCTTGTAATGTAAATGAAGGTAAAATGGTATAAGTTTGCCTTGAAATGAAATGTAGGAACTTATGTCGTTTTAGTATGATTTTATGGTATTATGAAAATGAAATGGTTAAGGTGTAAATTGTGAGTAATGTTGATGAATTTGGAAGATGGAAATGTATTATAAACTTGTATGTTAAAGATTGGAAGAATTGAGTAAGTTATGGTTTTGGTGAAAAATTGGCATAATTTGTATATCTTGTATATATGTTGTAGAAATGTTATGGTATGTCTCCGAATGGTATTGTAATGAACTTGATGAGTAATGAATGTGAAAATATTGGATTTGAATTGGAAACGCGAAGTTGGAATGAGGGTTATAGTATTACGTTGGAAAAATGACTAAATAGACTATATTGTATTAAATTGTGGCTGTTGGTGTTGTTGTTGGTTGTTTTGAGCCGAGTTGAATCTCGGGGGTATCATATTTATAGGGAGGTGCTGCCGAAATTTCGGTAGCCAAATACTTAACCGAAGTTGTAATGTTAAACTTGCATGAATAGTAACTGGTAAAGAGGACCATTTGCAGATTTTCGGCGAAACGGAATCAAGATTTGACGAGCGTAAAGCATAACCAAGGTATGTAAAGCCTTCCCTATTCTTTCTTGGCATGTTCTGAGCATACTAGGCTTGAAAGCGGGCCTTGATTGTGCTCCTGCGTCTCATAATATAAGACTGAAAATAGCGTCAAATTGTTCAGTACAATTGAACCTGTTCCTTCACAAATTATCGTCGAAATGGTTTGTATGCATGAAACCTTCCCTAATGGACCCGGACTGTTCCAAACGCTCATAAATGGTTTCATAAAGTCTATGATCCATAATTTATGTCCGCCGCCTCGACTTGACCCGAGGTGGGCCCCCAAATCCGAGACCTCTTACTATGATTTTAATTGACTTATTTCTGTATAATGTTAAAGAAATCTTTTGATTATGGTACCGTGTCGAACGATGAATATGATGAATCCATAATATGCTTTGACATGTGTTATGATTCTAGAAACATGATTTGAAGTAAGTAATCGTGCCGTCCCCAAAAGAGCATACATATACATATACGATTATCGTCCGATTTTCTTGAAGCGATATGTCATCTGTTTTGTTCCGTTTGCTTAAGAACGACCATTCTGAATCTCTTGTAAGCCCCATGATATATTTGCTACGTCCGAATAGCCTCAAAAACTCTGATTTGACATAATCCGTCATGGCATTCGAAAGGTGCGTATTATGACTGTTTATGTGATTTGTTTATTGAGTCTGGACTTATATGCATATGTTTCTGCATTACTCTGTTCGTGCAAGTTATGATATGTCTATTCACTGAGCCCGGGCCGGATATGTTCTCGTGCGGTTTCGTGCACTATTCACCGAGTCCCTCGTATTTGCGGGCGGGACACGTTATTTGTACGATTGTGATGTGATGATACGGGGATGGCGGCCAGGATGGCACATGATTATTATCCACCGAGACCCGCAGTACAGGGCCGGGACACGTTATGTATACATGATATATATATATATATGAGTCTGACATGCATGATCCTATATTACCGAGTCCCTTAATAAAGGGCCGGGACACGCTATGTGCATACTTGGCATAAGATGATGTTATGTATGATTTCATCTACCGAGTCCCTTATCAAAGGGCCGGGACACGACACATGTTCATATGACATTACATGATTCGCTATGCATTACTTATTTTTGGCATTATGTCTCCTGAGGTCTCGGATGAGGTATCGCCTTTGTATTTCAGATTCTGGCTATAGCTCAGCCTGTTATATTTCAGTACTCGTGTCCCTGATTATGATTATGCTTCTTACTAATCCGCTTTACATACTCGGTACATTTCCGTACCGACCCCCGTTCTTCGGGGTCGTGTTACATGCCCACGTGCGCCGCGCACGCACCGCGAGATACGCCACCGACTTAGGATACCGGTTCGCTTTGGAGAGTGCTCCATTTGACCCGGAGCCGATATTTTTGGTATATGTCTTGTTGTTCGTTTAAATATGCTTTGTACATATGCTTTTCGCTTTGTTTGTATGAAAAGCATATGCTTTAGAGGCACACTCGCCTTTACATGTGTATATAAATATGTTGGCCTGACGGCCTCTTTGATTTTACGGACGAGGCAAATTTTTGGTTTGTATGAAAAAATGCACTATTTTTCTAAATATTTGAGATACTTGTTTTGGCTTAGTATGTACGGGCGCCGGTATGTTGCGGACATCATCTCCGATGTGCCCGCCTATTGATTTCGGGAAAGGTTGGGGACACGGGATGACCATTTACGGACGGCCGAGCGCACTATATTGAATATGTGCGGGCTGTGTTAATTTCGAAGAGTAATGACCATTTACCGCTTATTGAATTTGCTTATAATAATAACTACCACTCTAGTATCCAGATAGCACCATATGAGGATCTGTATGGCAGGAAATGCAGGTCACCAATTGGCTGGTTCGATGTTGGTGAAACTAAGTTGATTGGCCCAGATATCTCATCAAGTCGCGATGGATAAGGTGAAACTCATTTGTGAGCGGTTGTTAGCAGCCCGAGTCGGCGTAAATCATATGAAGATAATCGCCGTCGACACTTAGAGTTTCAGGTTGGTGATTGGGTATTCCTGAAGGTGTCACCCATGAAGGGAGCTTATTGAATTTGCTTATAATAATAGCTATCACTCTAGTATCCAGATAGCACCATATGAGGCTCTGTATGGCAGAAAATACAGGTCACCGATTGGCTGGTTCGATGTTGGTGAAACTAAGTTGATTGGCCCGTATATGATCCAAAGCGATGGATAAGGTGAAACTCATTCGGGAGCGGTTGTTAGCGACCCAGGAGTCGACAGAAATCATATGCAGATAATCACCGTCGACACTTAGAGTTTCAGGTTGGTGATTGGGTATTCCTGAAGGTGTCACCCATGAAGGGTGTTATAAGATTCGGCAAAAACGGAAAGCTCAGTCCGAGATATATTGGGCCTTATCAGATCATCCGTAAGATAGGTAGGGTTGCCTATGAATTAGATCTACCAGCTGATTTGGGAGCAGTGCATCCAGTCTTCCACGTGTCTATGCTTCGCAAATGCATCGGTGACCCTTCCCGAAATATTTCCCGTAGAGGATATCCGTGTCACAGAGAGCTATCTTACGAAGAGCAGCCTATAGCCATATTGGATCGTCAGGTAAGAAGGTTGTGAAATAAAGATGTGGCTTCCGTTAAGGTGTTATGGCGGAACAATAATCGGGAGGAGATGACCTGGGAAGCTGAGGAAGAGATGAAGAAAAAGTATCCCCACCTATTTTCGATACCTACAGGTAATCTAAATTCCTTAATTGGTTATGTTGATGGATGAATCAATTGTATGTGATAGCTATGAAAGAAACTCCCCCCAACATGCTTGTGAGACCCTGTAGGACTAGTTTAACATTTGAGGACGAATGTTCTAAAGGGGGGAAGGATGTTATATCCCGTATTTTGTTCATCGGGACAATCCGAGTTAACCACGATAAGTTAGGGACAAGCCTATTCCGGAATACGAAGTCGAGACTTTTAACCACGATCTTATTTTAAGACATAAGTTGCTATGATTTGTGGCATGGAATATTAAGGAAGTTTGGGGGTTAAAAGTGAATTAATGGAAAAATTAAAATTTCATGAATTAAGAGGGCATGTGGCCGGCCACATGGAGTGTGGGCCATGGCCACATGGATGGCTAATATATGCATATTAAGATGACTAAGTAGTCATATTTTCCATCTTCAACACTTAGAGAAAAATTGAGAAGCTTGGAGAAAGAGAAGAGGGAGTATTCGGCCATGGAGGATAAAATTTGAAGACCAAAATTAGCCATCAAAAAAATATTTCTTTCTAGCAAATCAACTAATTAAAGGGTCCTTGTTAACGTGGAGTTATTGTTTGGATCAACAAACCACTTGTTTTCATCATTCACAACCCTAGCTAAGTTGTAAAGTTGAAGGGAAAAGGTAAGGTTTAATCTTCTTTTACATATGCTATTGATGATTTGTGTATGTTGTGGTATGTAAAAATGGATGAAACTCATGAAATATGCATGATTGAAGAGGAGCCGTGTGCATGGCTTATGGCCGTGTAGTGGTGTGTGTTATGTAGGAGTGATGAATTAACTTTATTTAGCATGTTTGGTTGTTGTAGTGTGTTGAAATGGATGAGAATCATGAATCTTATATGGGGTGGTGGTGGCCGAATATGGCCTCCCTTGTGTGGTTAAGAATGAACTAATTTTCTTTAGTGTTTTGGTTTTTGTCATTATGAATTCTATGATGAAAATGAGAGTGTAATGATTCAAGTTAATGTTGTAATTGTTGCGGGCTGATTTGGAAGTTAATGTGCTTTTATTGTAATTTTTGTAGTTGAGAGAATGACATTGTTAAAGTGTGGATTATTGATGAAATTCATGAATCGGGGAGAGGAATGTGTTGTTGTGTTGTCCTCGGGTTTGGGGTGATTTTCGGGTGAGTTGGAGTGTTGGTTGGGTTGTTTGAAATATTGTGTGAATTGTTTAAAGTGTCCTTGAATATTGTTTGAACGGTTTCGGATTAGTAATTAAACGTATGAGCGTTGATGTTGGGTTGAATTGAATATAATGGAATGTTATCAAAGTATGTAGAAAAGAGTTATTAGCGTTATAATGCATTTCGAATTGATTGTTGATGTTGTTGGAATGATTGTTGGTATTGTTGTTGATGATTTGGCCGAGTTGAATTCTCGGGGTTGTTGAATTTACAGGGGAAATGCTGCCCAAATTTCTGTAGAATTTAGTGTTCGCTTGGAATTGAATTCCTAAGTATCTATAGCTAATGTTTGGCATATTATGACGTTATTGTAGATCTTGGGGAGTCCGAGATTAGGTTTGGATTAGCTTTGAGAGCGGACGAGGTATGTAAAGCCTAACCTTTCTTTCTTTTGGCATGTCTTAGTTGTAAATAGGCTATGACACGAGCCTCGAGGAAACTCCACTCTAATGATCCGGGCATGTCTACGATTCTTATTTACCTCGTAATGTCGGCATTCTTAATGTAATAGTAACATGGTTTCTATGTCCTTGGTAAGATTGGATTTCAAACATTGCATAAGGATTTTGTCTTTAAAAGAGTTCTACGTCTAAAAATGGCCGTAACTTTCGTAGACAGAACTGGATCGCCTCGATATGACCGTAGAAGATTCTGTAGCGTATAATGACTATGTCTTTCATAGGCGGGCTCGGATTGGGTTGATGCTCGTCCGTGGGTCCCGCGACTTTCCTTTGTATAGTTCCAATGACTTTATGACAGAACTTGATATAACTATCACCCGACCCCCGAGTGTTGATTTCTTACTTATCTATTAAGTTTGCAATGATGATTTTTATGCATATGGTTACTCACGACTCTGCTTGTGCATCCTGTTGTATCTTTCGCCGAGTCCCGGGCCGGTTATGCTATCGTGCGTACTATGTTATATTCCGGAGTATGATGTGTCCGGTTCGCCGCGCCCCTCACTAGAGGGCCGGGTACCGTGTATATTTGGTGATATGATGTGTTATGGCGTTATGATGTGTTATGTGATATGTCGGGTTTCGGAGATATGAAATCTTCTGGAGTATGATGTGTTATGGCGCCAACGACGGGCGGGCGACCATAGTTCCTGAGCCCCATGCATGATTTGTACTTTGAAATTAAATATTTTGACATTCTGCATATTGTACTTATTTTCTGTATCTCTTGTTTCGATTATGATTCTGTTTGCTATATTTGCTGCTTTGCATACTCAGTACATATTCCGTACTGACCCCCTTTCTTCGGGGGCTGCGTTTCATGCCTGCAGGTACAGAAATCCATTTCGGTGATCCGCCACCCTAGGACACTGTTATATCCGGCATTTTAGCATATTCGGAAAACGCGAAATAATTTCGATTTGTAAAGAATAAGGTCATATGTTGATTGGGATTAAGATATGTGTGTGTTGTTCATGAAAAATAGTGGTGTGAAAATACGGAGGAAGGCCAAGGGCAAAATTGGAATTTCGGAAATTAGTTTCGGGAATTACAAAACAAGATTTATGGCCAATTGGGCTAAAAAATAAAAAGAAAAATGAGGCCCAAATGAGAGAGGGGTGGCCGGCCATACATGGCATGGCCCAAACCCATACTTTTAATTAATTTCCATGTGGCACATTAATGCAAAGGACTATATATGAGTCATAAACTCATAGAAGATTCAAGAAAAATTTAGAAAGCAAGAACAAGAAAAAAAAAAAAAAGAGCCTTCGGCTCTAAGAGAAAAAAAAGAAGAAGAAGAAAAATTCTTGGAGCTTGGTCTTTGATTCAAAGAAATTTGGTTCTTCTTGGATTCTTACTAATCTCAAGGTGCTCTCCAAGTTGGTATAATTTTCAAGGCAAGAAAGTGCTCCTTTTGGCAAGTGGAAAGAAATTGGAAAAGGTAAGATTCTTACTTTTTGTGTTGGAGGAATTATGTATATGTTGTAGCATATGTAGAGCACATGAAAATTATGGAAGTGTTGCATGCATGTGCAAGCCGTGTGGTGTGTGGTTGTGTTGTAGCCGTGTGTGTGTGTGCATGTTGCATGTCTATGGTGAGTTGAATTTTGTGTTGTGTTCTAGTTGTGGATATGGTGGAATTCATGTTGGAAAGGAAAGTTGAATGAATTTGGTTGGATTTGGAAAAGTAGGTGTTGGCACGTGTGGTACCTTATGGAGAAATGAGAATGAATTATTTTGTTTGATATGTTAGTTGTGTTGGGATGATTCTTATAACATAAATGAAGGTCTAATGGTTTGAGTTGGAATTGAATTGGAATGTAGATGATCATGTCTTTAAAATGATTTTGTGACATTATGGAAACTAAGGCTCGTTAAGATGTGAATTATGATTATAGTGATGGAACTAGAAGATGAAAACATGTTATGAATAAGTATGCCAAAAATTAGAAGTGTTGGGTGAATTATGGCTTTGGCGGAAAGTTTGTATATTTTGAATATTTTGAGTATATATTGTATAAACGCTTTGAAATGCTTCCGAATGGTATTGTAATGATCTTGATTAGTAATGAATGAGAGCATGTTGGTATTGATTTGAAAGTGTGAAGTTGAAATGAGGATTTTTGCATTATGTCATAAAGTAGACTAATTGCGGATATTGTGACTTATGATAATCGTTATTGTTGTTGGTGTTGTTGTTGGGTTATTGTTGATTGTTCTAGCCGAGTTAAATTCTCGGGGGTGCCATATGTGTAAAAGAAATCTTTACCAAAATTTCGGTAGACAAGTATGGATTTAAGTTGAATTCATAAAAGCTTGAAACTCACATTTGGTAACAATGACCATTTGTAGATTTTTGATGAAACGGGAATCGAGATTGGACGAGCGTAAAGCATCATTAAGGTATGTAAAGCCTACCTTTCCTTCTTTTGGCATGTCCTAGTCATACTAGGTGAAGATCAGAACCTCAGGAACAATTCTGCTCTGTCACGACCCAACCCCGTAGGCCGTGACTAATGTCCGAGTTGGACACTCGTACGCACTTAATACTCAGAATTGGCATACTACCACGCATAGTTATACATAATCACATATAGTCTCAGATTGTCGCAAAATAGCAAACATATGTCATAATATACGAATCTCATAGTATACACAAAGGCAAGCCAACTAAATCGCCGCGGATGACCGCCCAAAAGCACATAACACACACATATAGCTGTACAGACGTAACCGTACCCACAGACATGTCCACAGACCTCTAACTAAACATAGTAACAAAATCATATGACGGGACAGGGCCCCGTCGTACCCTGAATAAATGTGTACATGTGCATCAGAAAAGTGTATATACCAATTATAGGCTCCGGACGAACGAGCGCTCTCAAAGCAGAGTAGATGCCCTAGGCGGGTGGATCCTCAAACTGAACGTCGGTACCTGCGGGCATGAAACGCGGCCGAAGAAAGGGGTCGGACGGAATGGTGCCGAGTATGTAAAGCAGGAATACAGAATCATGATGGCAAAAATACAAAAGTAGATATGATATGCAAAATATTAAAACATCAGTTTAAAAAAAAAATATAGTTCATGCAAAGGTTCTTAGAACGGTGGTCGCCCGCCTGTCGTTGGCGCCACGCCACAAATATCACGCCGAAGAATTTCATATCTCCGTAACCCGACAAATCCCCGTAACACATCATAGCCATCCATAACGCCATAACACGAACATCACACCAAACGGAACCCGGCCCTCCGG
>NW_026715456.1:0-20467 GCF_029784015.1 Lycium ferocissimum | reverse complement strand
ATTATCTTGTTGTACATGTCTTACATACTCAGTGCATTATTCGTACTGACGTTCTTTCTTTTATGGATGCTGCGTTCATGCCCACAGGCAGACAGGGAGACGGCACAGATGCTTAGGAGCTTATTTCAGCGGATTTGCAGGAGCACTCCACTACTCCAGATTTGCCGCTTATTGGTATATTTTCTTATGTACATATTTGGGGCACGGCGGGGTCCTGTCCCGTCCCTATGATATCAGTACTCTAGTTAGAGGATTGTAGATACTTATGTGTGGGTTGTAGATGCTATGTGGCCCCTTCATTGTACATTCTGTACATTATTTTTGTAGCCTCATGGGCTTATACGCACATACATGTTTTGGGAGATATTGATGATCATTTTATGATAAGTTTTTTGGTGAGAATGATGTATGTACAAGTTGAATATGATAGATAGCATGACGAGTGGTGCTTGGTAGCCAGCTCCGGGTATTTGTCAAGGCCCACTAGTTGGGTCGTAATTGCTATAGTGCACCCTGTGTTTCACATTTTGATTTTGATGTTGTACAAGCCTGACCCTTCTCATGTCTTGAATCATGACGAGATTGAAATAAATGAGGGTTGTCTTATAAAGAAAAACCTGTGCAAGTCTTGGATCGTCAAGTTAGGAGGTTGAGAACGAAAGATGTGGCTTCGGTCAAAGTCCTGTGGCGTAATCATAATACTGAAGAAGCTAACTTGGGAAGCCTAGGAGGACATAAAGAGGAGATATCCTTATTTGTTCCTGCGCTTCAGGTATGTGTTGAGCCTTTCGGTTGTGTTTTCCCGTGAAAGTTTAGAGAGGAGTGTGGAATAATGCATTCATGATGTGGTTAATCGTATGTTATATCTAAGGATGTTTCACTTTACTAATGGAACTCTTGAAATTTCTGAAAAATTTAAGGTTTAGTAAAGAATCTTAGGCCATGACTTTCATTTGGGGACGAATGATGCTAGGGGGGGGGGGGAGGGAGGACAATGTAATATCCCGTAAATTTGAGTTAGGTATGAATGGGAAATAATTGGGGTTTGGATGTCATCCTAGCTATACGGATTCCTTCATTATAGGTACAGGTGTTAAATGATCTTTTCGGGGTCAAACGAGGTAAGGAAGTTCATTAGAAATCTTGAAATTCGTCTAAGTCTAAGATAGTTTTTAGTTGTGTCCAGTTTAAGGGTATCTTCTTTGAGAATCTAGGAAAATTCAAAACATGAATTGTACCTATCTGAAATAACTTTCCAACCATATAAAGTGGGGCTCTAACCGAGCTATGTGCAGGGATTTATGATCGTTTTACTGAGCGAATATCGATTATCAGAGATGTGTGTTAAGCATGCGTCACGCAGAATCCAGCTGCAGATAAAAACAAGTTCAAGCATTGGAGCAGTGTCGCATGGCCAATGCGGATCCCATGATCAAGAGTTTCACCCGCGACGTTGGCTCAACGCGGATCGGGCTATTTTCTGGTTCTGAAATTTTCTTTAAGTCCTATCTCATTGTGTTATTTCCCACTTTATTCCAAATAAATATTTTCAAGGAAAAGAACCCTAGAAAAGTCTCTCTAACCCTAAGGTGAGTTCCCACTCGATCTTGATCATTCCCACACCATATTCATCCCTTCTTGATAGTAAATCATCTATCTAAAACACTAAGTTCTTGAAATCTCAAGAAGAAGAAGATAGGGGAGTGTGGATTTCGTCAAAGAGGTAAAGTTTCTGAATTTTCTAAGCATTAATAAAGTTTGGGTTAGAGTAGAAAGTTCTAAAAGGTTGGAATCCTTTGGTGATTCATGAAAGGGTTCAATAACCCGTTTATATCCTTAGAAAAAAGCCCTAGTTTTCAAATAAGGGTAGAAATCCCTAGAATTCGTTAAGGTTCTAAACTTTGTCATTTAAAAACTATTGTAGTGTGATTGTTGAACTTGGAAGAATCCGGTTGCTAGATTATAATGGGATTAGAGGTATGTCTCTTTTTGAACATACTCTTTCGACCGGTTTTATGAACTCTTTAGTTGTGGTTTGTGTGCATGAGGGACAAGCCCACATTAAACCTTGTTTGTACTATATTATATATATGTATTCATGATTGTTTTCCTCTCTAAAGGATGATTGAAAATTTAGATATAAAGCTGTGGTATTTGAACTTGAATTACCCCATAAGGGATGTTTAAACTTGATACTTTGAAATTTTGACTATCATGTGAATGCTCTATAATGGATTGTGTTGAACTTGCAACTTGTTTAAAGAAGCGAACCAGATTTTCTAAAACTAAAATGATTTGATGTACCCTTATAATGGGATGATGAACATAATGCTTAATGAATAATATGACTATCATAACATGACTTGTGAGTTGGCTTCCATGCCATGATTTGAGTGATTCAGCTTCTATGCTAGGATAGTGATTCGGCACTATTTTCATGATTTATATTATTTGTGTTTGGCCTAGCTACTCGGGAGGAAGGGTTGTCACGACCCAGCCGGAGGGCCATGACGGGTACCCGGTCTACTGAGCACCCCTAGTCTAACATTCCATAACCATTTCTAAGTTGGCCAATTAGACCGCTCATAAATATCATACTTGGCACAACCATCAATAACAGCGTTCATAAGCATAAGCCAATGAGATAACTGAAATATTATACAGCAATAGGAACTGAAGAAGCTATCGAACATCTACAACATACATATGTCTACGAGCCTCTAAGTAGCATACATGAACCCATAAGACAGGGCAGGATTTAGCCATGCCCAATTATATACGTACAAAGGAACAGTACCAAAAGACTGCAGCTCCGGAACAACTGGAGTGCTTATGAGATGCCACTGATGGAGCTCCTAGGGATCATGTCCATCTACTTGTCTACCTGCGGGCATGAGTGCAGCGTCCAAGGAAAGGATGTCAGTACGAACAATGTACTTAAGAGATATAGAACAAAATATGAGATAAGGACATCCTGTATGTCTGATTGCCTCTTAGGGTGAATATCATGCATACTTAGTCCTTTCATAAAAACATTTCTCATACTTGTATAACATAATAGTGTTGCGGAACGTGCAGCCCGATCCATATATACATACATACGTATATATATATATATATATATATATATATATATATATATATATATATATATATATATATATATATATATATATATATATATATATATATATATATATATAACGTGCAGCCCGATCCATGCCCATATGTCCTGCGTTCGGACATCCCGCATCCGAGACGATATCATAATATACCAATTGATCAGGTGGCTATGCGTATCTAACGCCTCGCCCTTTTCCCCATATCCCCTGTATACATACATATATATACATACACACACACACACACACACACACACACACACACATATATATATATATATATATATATATATATGGGTTCTTTGTTCTAGGCTATAGACCTTGTATTATTGATTGGGTTTGCTTCATTAAGCATGAATTTGATGATTAGAAACTATTATTGCATGATTCCTTCCTAACTAGTGGCTAATTTATGGAATTGGAAGTTAAGGCTTATACCCAAATTGGGGCTTTCACCTAGAATCTGAATTTTAGTAATTTATGAGTTCTTCTTGCTTCTAATTAATGGGAATTGATCACCTAGAGTATTAATTTCATGTTGAGACTTATAGATTTCTAATTTCATCTTTTTAGTTCATAAAACCCATTCCATAGGTTGGGATTTGGGTCTTGAATAGTAGTAAGGATGAATGATTTTTCTTCTTGATTCTAATTTCATGATTCGTATACGATTAGACTTCCCTATTCTCGAGGCTCAAAGGAAGGGAAAGACTAAGGTTTGACTATAGGAGACTTTGTTATTCGTCTTTCCTGGTAGGATACGGTTTATCTTATGGTTAGACTTCGATTAGTGAAGCGTATGTTTAGATGATATTGTTGGAGAATGCATGTAAACCTTTGGGTATGAAGTTGGGTTGGATATTGTCTTTAGTTTGGCCTTGTTGTCTGATTTGGCGGCTAGCCACCGCGTTGTGTTGTTGACGTATCTTGTTCTATTTACTTATTGGCTTGTTGCCACGTTGAGACATCGGATATTGGTGATTAGTGATATATCATGGTTATGATATTGCGGTACTTTACTTGATTGATATTTAGATGAGAATGGTGATTCCATTGTGGCTTATTATGTAGACTTATTATTGATATTACTTGTGTGCCATGTGTGGTACTGTTTGGGATTGAATTGGTTGTTGATATTAAATTACATCGTATTCATACTCATTTCCATGATGCATTAATATTGCATGGTTAGGGTACTGACAATGATAAGTGAGAGAGTGTAGCCTCCGAGGTATTTGCTGGAGAGCTTAAAAAAGAGATGAGAGTCCGTGATCCAAGGTCATTTATCAGAGCAGAGTGAGTGTACGTTGCCTAAGGTCTTTTGCTGAGAATGAATGAGTGCTCGATGCCCGAGGTATTTTGCCGAGATCTAGAAAGTGCTCATCACCCAGGTTGTTGCCGGGACGAGTAGTACATAGACTTCGCGTGTCCCTCATGGGTCATGATCGCTGAGATGTGGAGGTATTCCATCCGAGACATGTTGTGCAAAGATTGCATTGGCATTGCATCCACATTACACACTTCATCGCATTCCATCTTATTCTTCTATATGCTCCTTGTTCTGATGTTGATTCGTGATTCATTATTCTTGAGACTTGGTGTTACGCCATATTTTGAACGGGTCTAAGATAGTTTTCAACTTCACAGTTCTTCTAACTGGTTTAAAACGGTTAGAGTCGCCACCTTATTTTTTAGGAAAAATCAGGAAACCTATATATATTTGTGTGTCCGCTCCATTTTAGTCCACGAAACTTATGAGATTCTAGATAAGGGTTTTATTTACCCCGAGGGAAGGTATTAAGCATCCCTCGAGCACCGTCCGAAGACAGTCCTTAAACTTAGTTTAACTGAACACTAGTGGGGGATTATCTATCTGTTTATCATTATTATTACCTGTTTTCAAAATATTGTGACCTCATGAAAAGCTACACAAGGTGATGATATACTAAGTATATACAGTGTATAAAAATGTATTTATATCAAGTATCAAGTATTCATAAAGAATGTATAGTAAAAAAGAATATATAAAAGAGTATAAAGAGAGTGTACCTCGTAAGTATAAAAGTATATCTGTTAGTACAAAGAATGTATATCCGTTAGTATAAAGAATGTATACAACTATATAAAGAATGTATAAAAGATATAAGAGTACGTAAAAAAGGTATATCAAATATAATAAAGACTGTGTGTCTATGTATAAAAAATGTATGTAAATTAAACATATAGAAAATGTATTTCAATTGTAAAGGTGTATATCAAACATAAAATATATGAAGAATTGTATAACTAGGTATATCAGTGAATAAAGAATGTAAAAGGAATCCCCTGAGTATTCATTGGTGTAAAAAGCTTATTTAATAAAGGAATCAGAAAAAAGTGAAGTCGATTTGACTTATTTCTACCGTTTCGTAAAAGAGTGTTTGTTTAATGAATATCCCACCAAAAGAATAGGGAACAAACGAATTGTAAAAAAAAGTATTGGTAAAAAATAAATATAAGAAATTATGTATAAAAATGAGTGAAAAGATATAATGTCTTTAAAGAATAAAAGATTGTAAATGGATAGCCTAATAAGTACCTAGCGTCAATAATGTGGATTTAACTTGAATAAAAGGTATACTAGTGTGTACGAAAGAATGTAAAATGTATGTTGTAAAAAATGTGTATTAAAAGTGTGGAAAATGTGTATTAAAATTGTATAAAAAATAAAGGATGAACTATTATCTTTTCCTAAACGCCAAAAGTGTGAAATAATTAACAAAGTATCTATACCAAGTCAATTTAATCTATTTATGAAAGTATTGACGGCCTAATTCTTGCCTAAAGCGAACGACAAGCTTTAAATTAAGCATGCAAGATGACAAGTAAATAAATATCTCCACCGGACATTCAAAATAATATTTCCACTATAGTACGAGTTTATGTTATGTACAAGTTTAAAGAACGCGGAAAGTAAATGCAAACAGTGATTCAGTTGCCTTCCGAGTATCGTCTTTGAGATGTATTTCCCCATACCTGTATAAGCACTTGGTAAAAATGTTAGTAAGAGATTAAATAACTATCAAATGAATTAAAGAAATAATAAATAAACTTAACATAAAAAACCCGTCTTTTGTACATGGGAGGCCTTGAAAATCGACGGAAATTTCTTCATCGGCCAAAAGTGTAGTATTTGTAATAAATTGTAAGATAAAAGAAAAAGTATTAGTTAAAATAATTTGAAAAAGTCAAAAAGTAAGGTATGTTACATAAAGTCTTTAAAAAGTGATTTGATAAAGATTCTTTGAAAAAGTAATGTGACCAAAGTCCTTGAAAAAGTAGTTTGACAAAAAGTTATTGAAAAAATGATTTGACATAAAGTTTTTGAAAACATGATTTGACAAAAGAATGATGAAACTTGATTTGACCCTAAGATTAGTGTAGTGTATGTAATGTAACAAATATATAGGTGGATGATGTATGTAAAAAGAACATAAGAATAAAAAAGAAAATATAGGTAAATATAAATATGATGTATAGCCAATGTAGAGTAAATGTAAATAGCAAAATATATAGAAAAAAAATAGGCATGTAGTGTGATGGTATTGACAAAAGTGTAAAGAAAATATTTGACAATATATACATGTATTGAAAATAAATAAAGTTGTAGAGACAATATAGCAAAATATGAAGATAATGCATAAAAAATGTAGAGACAATAAGTGCATTCCTTTTAATGAAAAGTTTCTCCCTTCTTTTCTTAGTAGTTAAGTAATGTAAATATGTACATGTATATGTATATAACGTATGTGTATAAAAAATATATAAAAGAATAGATAGATGTAAGATAATATAAAGGAAAAAGCGTGGAGAGTATAAGGAAAATGTATGTAAAATGTAAAGAAAAATGTATAGGGAATACAAAAATATAGAAACAATATATGAAGAAATTTAAAGACACAATGTATATAAATAAATGTAATAATAATATAGATAAAAAAAATATAAAGAGAATGCGAATAAATAAATGTAAAGACAATATATATGAATAAGTAAAGAAGCAATGTATGAATGAAATATAAAGACAACTAAAAAGAAATATAGAAAGAGGAAGAAAGTGCTAGCCTTGCTAGTCTTCCTATAGAAAGAAAATCTAGAGAGTGTAGAGAGAAGAAAAATGTATGTGAGGTAGTGTGCAAGTGATGAGAAAAATGAGAGGGGAAGTCCTCCTTTATATAGGCAAAGGTAAACCACTTTTTAGCCAAACCCATGTGCCAAAACCATGGGCTTCACAAGACCATGGGCTTCACAAAACCATGGCTTCTCAAAATCATGTGCTAAATTTTATATGTGTTTAAATTTAGTTCCTCCGACTTCCATGTAATAATAGACTGTAACTAAAATAATAAAGTATAAAAATATATTTAAGGTAATTTCGTGAATAAAGTAAAAAATGTGATTTCAATTAAGGAGACCTGCTAATTAATTGAAGTAAAACTGTATTAGCATGTTGTTTATCTACAAACGACTGTAACAAAATATCCACTAATGTGAGAACCCTTGGCATAGGATCATGTAGGGCTTGTTATCGGGTTGTAATGTAGGCTTCGGAAAAGGGTAGGATATCATTTGTGTAAGGAGTGACTAATCCTTCCCTGAGCATTGCACTAGTTTGTGCTTGGTATTTGTGTGCTCTAATGCTTTGATGGCTTCGTTTTGTTGTCCCTTTCTTTTGTACTTGTGCGACTTCTTTTGCAAGTTGGAGCCCTTTTTTTTTTTTTGGAGTTCGGTTTGTATGCCGAGACTCTTTGGGGATTAAGAGAATGAACCTGGGTTGTATGCCCAAAGTCCTGATGTTAATTTCGGGTTGTATGTCGGAGTGTGAAAAATAAAGAGGAATAACAGGTTGTATACTCGAGATCCTGAATGATGACTGATGATTTTTTTTGGCTCCTTTTTTCTTTGGAGGTCGTTGTTCGTCTTTGTTTTTATGGGACTTTTGTATCTTTTTGTCATTGGAAACTTCAGCTTGGATCTTTATCCGCGATTGCACATTTCTAGTACGCTAGCTCAGGGAGGTTGGGCCAGAGAGGATAGTGCATGTAAGCACTCAGAAATGGTATAGGCTTATGATGTGGTTGTCAAAGAAAAAGCTTTAGGCTCAAAGGGGGAATGCTAGGGATAATGTCATTTGGTAGGCTAGAAAGGCTCAAACGGGTCAAAGAAGGCCTACGATCCTTTCCTATACCGAGTGTTACTCATAATTTCGCCTCGAAACGGACATTCGGGCCAAGTTCTAGATCACAATGCAATGCAATTGAATGCTATCTAAAGCTCACCACACAATGCACATGAAATAATGAGGTTGGTTTTGTTCTTGTCTTACAAGCATGCAAGAGAATTTTTCAAGTGTCAGTTAAAGTGTGAATGAGAGGTACCAAAAGAATCTATGGTTTACCACAAAGTCAGTCCTCTCCATCATATTGATTGTTACTTGTTTCTTTCCTATGCACATTTTTAATTGTGTTGGTACCAACCAAGTCAAAGATATGAATCTAAAAAATATTTTTTGTATTTTTTGAATAAGGTGTACCGAACCGAAGAAGGGTTGCCTACGTATCTCATCTTTGATGAGAATCAGGTGCGTGTAGTTCGTTCAGAGAGGTAAGAACAAAGATTTTTTTTTTGAATAATGAATACCGAACCCAAAAGGGCTGCCTACATATCTCATCAAAGAAGAGAATCAGGTGTGCCTAGTTCTTATAGAGAGGTATAAGATGAGGTGTCGATTGAAGGCGGAGTTTTGCAAGTGCTCCGACAGACGGCAGAAGGGTGTGTCTATCGTAGGCACGGGCCTTTGAAAATTATCCCGGAAGGGACCAATCATAGGCTCAGAGCTTGGACGGTACTATGGTAGGCGGTTAGAAAAAATGAGCCGATCGCAGCAAGAGCATTAAAAATACTCTAACAGGCAGCCGAGAAGAAGGAGGTCAACTGTAGATGGAGCCTTGACATTACTCCAGTACGTTGACAAGATTGTGATGGAGGAAAAGGTTGGACGTTGGCAGAGCTTTTGATACTACTCTGCATTTATTGGCATGGTTGGCTATGAGGGAATGTCAACGTCGGCGGAGCTTTAAAAACAATCTGCGTATGCTTTGGCAAGGTGGTAAGAGGGGATTCTGACCTTTACAGAGTTTCTAAAAATACTTTGCGCTCATTGGTAAGATTGCATTGATTGGATACCAAACTGTTTGCAGAGCTTTAACATTACTCCTTGTCAGTCGGCACAATTATTGTATAATTGAGGGGGGAAAGATTTACTTGTGTTGGACCTTTGAGGTTGAAAAATAAAGGCCGACACGCCAAAGTTCCATGGCTTGCGATGCTTGGAAGAAGAAAAGCTTACATCCCAGAATTTGGGACCAAAACTAGGTGATGGTTGGGGTAAGGCTGGTATTGCCGCTGTTGGGTTTTGGATTTCAAAGGGTTGATTGACGTTCTTAGAAGTCTTTTTGGAGAGCGTCTTTGAACTGCTCCAAAATAATTGTCCCAGTGAATTATTTGGAAACAGTGGGGAGACCGAACCCTTATGTACGGTTGCCTACATATCTTGCCAGGACAAGAATTAGGTCAGACGTAGTTCGGGGAGATACGGTGTTGTATGTGATTTTTATGATTTATATGAATTGGTGGTTGTATTGAAAAGAAGTGAGGCTATGTACAAGAGTTCGAATCTAGAAAAAGTGTGTTCTAGAGAGGGAAAGAATGTACAAGGCTGTATTGACATTTCTTAAAAATGATGATAGCGAAGACCGGAAATGGGTATAAAAAATAATGTGGCTGTGAGGATGGTCGTAAAGACCAAACAATGGGTGTGAGTTTGGAAAGGCTCCAAGCTCAACATAAGTCAACGAAAATTGTCCGATAAAGCAGACGAGGCGGAAGAAGGTATGTCTAGTATATATGTACAACTAAAGAATGTCTAATAAATTCAGTATGTAAAACAAATAAAGAATATGTAGGATGCAAAGAGCATGTAGCAAATAAAGAATGTGTGACAAATAAAGAATGAAATTAATCTGGCTAGAGCAGTGATCAAAATTATACATATAACGTCCAAAGAATTCTAAGAGTAGATTCACCTAAGCTGATAAAGAATATTCGGACAACTGCGAGATGGCAAGTAGTAAGATTAGCCCATCAATCTCTGAAACTAAGGAGTTTGAAGAAAGTTTGGAGGAGCGCAAAGCACAACTCGCGTGTACAATGTGTGTATGTGTATGGCCAAAGACTCAATTGAAAGTGCGATGACAGTATAAAGAAAGTAGTAACATGTAGTGTCTTCAAAGAATTAACGAACACAAGTTTGGCTTTGGCTTGTGTCCTTTCAAAGATATTATTGTAGCAGTTCACGATATATACAACAAGTAATAATAATAAAAACAGATAAATAATTACATATCCCTCAAGTGTGCACTTAAACTATGTCTGTTAAGGTCAAAACCTAGGCTTAATCCCCAGCGGAGTCGCCATTCTGTTACGTCCTATTTTGAACGGGTCTAAGATAGTTTTCAACTTCACAGTTCTTCTAACTGGTTTAAAAAGGTTAGAGTCGCCACCTTATTTTTTAGGAAAAATCAGGCAACCTATATATATATTTGTGTGTCTGTTCCATTTTAGTCCACGAAACTTATGAGATTCTAGATAAGGGTTTTATTTAACCCGAGGGGAAGGTATTAAGCATCCCTCGAGAGCACATCCGAAGACAGTCCTTAAACTTAGTTTAACTGAACACTAGAGGGGGATTATCTATCTGTTTATCATTATTATTACCTGTTTTCAAAATATTGTGACCTCATGAAAAGCTACACTAGGTGATGATATACTAAGTATATACAGTGACTAAAAATGTATTTATATCAAGTATCAAATATTCATAAAGAATGTATAGTAAAAAAGAATATATAAAAAAGTATAAAGAGAGTGTACCTCGTAAGTATAAAAGTATATCTGTTAGTACAAAGAATGTATATCCGTTAGTATAAAGAATGCATACAACTATATAAAGAATGTATAAAAGATATAAGAGTATGTAAAAAAGGTATATCAAATATAATAAAGGCGTGTGTCTATGTATAAAAAATGTATGTAAATTAAACATATAGAAAATGTATTTCAATTATAAAGGTGTATATCAGACATAAAATATATGAAGAATTGTATAACTAGGTATATCAGTGAATAAAGAATGTAAAAGGAATCCCCCGAGTATTCATTGGTGTAAAAAGCTTATATAATAAAGGAATTCGAAAAAAAGTGAAGTCGATTTGACTTATTTCTACCGTTTCGTAAAATAGTGTTTGTTTAATGAATATCCCACCAACAGAATAGGGAACAAACGAATTGTAAACAAAAGTATTGGTAAAAAATAAATATAAGAAGTTATGTATAAAAATGAGTGAAAAGATATAATGTCTTTAAAGAATAAAAGATTGTAAATGGATAGCCTAATAAGTACCTAGCATCAATAATGTGGATTTAACTTGAATAAAAGGTATATTAGTGTGCACGAAAGAATGTAAAATGTATGTTGTAAAAAATGTGTATTAAAAGTGCGTGGAAAATGTGTATTAAAATTGTATAAAAAATAAAGGATGAACTATTATCTTTTCCTAAACGCCAAAAGTGTGAAATAATTAACAAAGTATCTATACCAATTCAATTTAATCTATTTATGAAAGTATTGACGGCCTAATTCTTGCCTAAAGCGAACGACAAGCTTTAAATTAAGCATGCAAGATGACAAGTAAATAAATATCTCCACCGGACATTCAAAATAATATTTTCACTATAGTACGAGTTTATGTTATGTACAAGTTTAAAGAACGCGAAAAGTAAATACAAACAGTGATTCGGTTGCCTTCCGAGTATCGTCTTTGAGATGTATTTCCCCATACCTGTATAAGCACTTGGTAAAAATGTTAGTAGGAGATTAAATAACTATCAAATGAATTAAAGAAATAATAAATAAACTTAACATAAAAAAACCCGTCTTTTGTACATGGGAGGCCTTGGAAATCGACGAAAATTTCTTCATCGGCCAAAAGTGTAGTATTTGTAATAAATTGCAAGATAAAAGAAAAAGTATTAGTTAAAATAATTTGAAAAAGTCAAAAAGTAAGGTATGTGACATAAAGTCTTTAAAAAGTGATTTGATAAAGATTCTTTGAAAAAGTAATGTGACCAAAGTCCTTGAAAAAGTAGTTTGACAAAAAGTTATTGAAAAAATGATTTGACATAAAGTTTTTGAAAACATGATTTGACAAAAGAATGATGAAACTTGATTTGACCCTAAGATTAGCGTAGTGTATATAATGTAATAAATGTATAGGTGGATGATGTATGTAAAAAGAACATAAGAATAAAAAAGAAAATATAGGTAAAATATAAATATGATGTATAGCTAATGTAGAGTAAATGTAAATAGCAAAATATATAGAAAAAAATAGGCATGTAGTGTGACGGTATTGACAAAAGTGTAAAGAAAATACTTGACAATGTATACATGTATTGAAAATAAATAAAGTTGTAGAGACAATATAGCAAAATATGAAGATAATGCATAAAAAATGTAGAGACAATAAGTGCATTCTTTTTAATGAAAAGTTTCTCCCCTTCTTTTCTTAGTAGTTAAGTAATGTAAATATGTACATGTATATGTATATAACGTATGTGTATAAAAAATATATAAAAGAATAGATAGATGTAAGATAATATAAAGGAAAAAGCGTGGAGAGTATAAGGAAAATGTATGTAAAATGTAAAGAAAAATGTATAGGGAATACAAAAATATAGAAACAATATATGAAGAAATTTAAAGACACAATGTATATAAATAAATGTAAAAATAATATAGATAAAAAAAATATAAAGACAATGCGAGTAAATAAATGTAAAGACAATATATATGAATAAGTAAAGAAGAAATGTATGAATGAAATATAAAGACAACTAAAAAGAAATATAGAAAGAGGAAGAAAGTGCTAGCCTTGCTAGTCTTCCTATAGAAAGAAAATCTAGAGAGTGTAGAGAGAAGAAAAATGTATGTGAGGTAGTGTGCAAGTGATGAGAAAAATGAGAGGGGAAGTCCTCCTTTATATAGGCAAAGGTAAACTACTTTTTAGCCAAACCCATGTGCCAAAACCATGGGCTTCACAAGGCCATGGGCTTCACAAAACCATGGCTTCTCAAAATCATGTGCTAAATTTTATCTGTGTTTAAATTTAGTTCCTTCGACTTCCATGTAATAATAGATCATAACTAAAATAATAAAGTATAAAAATATATTTAAGGTAATTTCGTGAATAAAGTAAAAAATGTGATTTCAATTAAGGAGACCTGCTAATTAATTGAAGTAAAACTGTATTAGCATGTTGTTTATCTACAAACGACTGTAACAAAATAATTATTTAAAATGAAAATAAATTGATAAAAATTCCTATTATTTAAAAATAAGGACAATCATCAATAAATTATATTAAAGTTAAAAATGTATAAAAATAGTATTTTGTACTATTTAATGACTAGGAAGTCTAAAGAAGTTAGTTTTTAAATACAGAGGGCCAAAATTGGGTGTCAACACTTGGCATAGTTGGGTTTAGCTGCTATAACATAGGTGATGACTTGTTGTGATATGATTGGGATATACTGGTTCAGAATGATTAGACTAATACTTGGCACAGTTGGGTTTAGATGCTATAACATAGGTGATGACTTGTACTGTGGTAATAGATTCATGTTGACTTGTACATGTTATATCCCGTATTTTTAGACATTGGGACATTCTAAAGCTAATTGCGACAAGTTAAGGACAAGACTATTTTGGGATACGGGGTAGAGACTTTTAACCCCCGATTTTATTTTAACGCACAAGTTGCTTATAAATTTTATTTGATATAGAAATATTATTGGAGATTAGGGATTAATTAACCATGATTAGATAATTAAGTGGGATTAAAGTTTAATTATTTCACTAATTGACCATTATGGCCGTGTGGGCCCCACCCGTGAGATGGTCCAGTGTGATTGGCTCACACTTTGGGTGGGACACATGTCTAGCCCTTAGACTTCCTATATATAGTAAATTGATGATTCATTCATCAACTATCCACCTCATTTCATCTTCTCAAACTTAAGAAAATTAAGAGTTAGAGAGAGAGACTCTCGGCCATGGCTGGCCGAGATTGATGTTCATAAAAGTTGATCAAAAAAATATTTTCTTCAAGCAATTCAACACTTTAGAAGGTGTATATCAACATGGGATTGATCTTAGATAGCAAGAACAAGTATTAAATTCAAGGCACAAATTCTAGCCAAGTTGAGAAATCAAGTGTCTAAGGTAAAGTTTAATCCTCTTTTGCATATATTATGGATGGTTTGAATGTGTTGTAGTATGTAGAAATGAATAGAAATCATGGAATTATGTATGTAGATGTTGAGGCCGTGTAGGGGCTGTTTGTGTAGGGAAATGGTGAATTGACTTACTTGATATTTTGGTTGTTATTGTTATGCATTTTGTGATGAAAATGAAAGTAGTTGATGGTTTAAATTGGAGTTGAAATCGTTGGGGGCTGTTGTAGAAATTAGTATGTTGTTAATATAGTTTCTTATGTTTATATGGATAATATTGTAACATATGGATTGTTGGTATAGTTCATGAATTTGGAAGGAAAGAATGTGTTGTTGTTGTTCTTGTTGAGTTTGGAAGGTTTCGGGTTGTATAGTATGTTGGTTGGGCAGTTTGGAATATTGTGCGGGTTGTCCGAAGCGTTCTCGAGTCTTGTTTGAATGGTCTCGGGTTAGCACTTAAACGCATGATCATTGGTGTTGGCTTGATTGTATGTGGTTGATTTGAATGTAAAGGAAATGTCGTCAAATTATTTAGAAAGGAGTTACTAACGTTAGAATGCATTTTGAATTCCCTCGTAGCCTAATCGTAGTTCTTGACATCTTAATATAGGTTAGAGTACTATTGGGCAGCGTATACGTGTGTGTTGCGAGTAAACGCTAAAGGTATGTAAAGCCTATCCCTTCTTTCTTTTGGCATGTCTTAGATGTAAGTAAGATACGATATGAGCTTTGGGGTAACTTTATTCATAAGTTCCGAGCATGTTTATGATTCTTATTCACTTCTTGATATTAGAATTCTTAATATAGTCGAGCTATTGTCCTCGAGTCTTTTGTATGATTGGATCGTAAATGATGCATAAAGGTTCCTATTCTTAAAGGATTCTATAATGAATAATGTCCATAACTTTTAAAAACTGACTCGGATTAACTTAATACATGTCTATTATCCCTGAGGCCTTATCTTGATATAGTTCATAATGATATTCAAAGAGTGCGAACATGACTATCGTCTTGATACTCGAGCGTTGATTAGTCTACTTATCTATTGAGTCTCAAAAGATGATTTATATGCATATGATTACTCACTACTCTGTTTGTGCATTCTGTGATTACATCTTTCACCGTGTCCCTCACTAGAGGGTCGGGTATGATATATGTACGTTATGGTGTTATGCTGTGTAATGGTGTTATGCTGTTATGCTGTGATACGGAGTTATGCTGTGTTCTGGAGTATGCTGTGTTATGGCGCTAGAGACAGGGTGGCGACCATGTTCACCGAGTCCTATAATGGGCCGGATATGACATATAATATTGACATGCATGATTTGTGTTCGAAAGCAAGCATTTTGGTATTCTGGTTATTGTACATTTTTTTTTGTACTTCTTATTTCAGTTATGATCCTGTTTACTGTATTTCATGCTTTACATACTCAGTACATATTTCGTACTGACCTCCTTTCTTCGGGGGGCTGCGTTTCATGCCCGCAGGTACAGACGCTCGCTTTGGTGATCCGCCAGCCTAGGACATCTATTCTGCTATCTTGGAGTGCTCTCTTGTTCCGGAGCCTATATTTTTGGTACAGACCCTTTTTTTATATATATATGCTTAGCCAGGGGTACGACGGGGCCCTGTCCCGTCATATGTTACTGTTGTCACTCTTAGAGGTCTGTAGACATATGTGTGGATTGTATATAGTTACATTCGGTTAAATTCGTATGACTTATGTTTTGGGGCGTTCCCATTCGTAGTGGCAGCCTTGTCGGCTTGCGTATATATATATATGTGTTTTGGGATGTTGTGTGTAGAGGCAGCCTTGTCGGCTTGCGTAGATATATATATACATGTTTTGGAAGTTGTGTGATATGATAGCCTTGTCGGCTCGTGTATGGCTGGGACGTTCCTCTATATTATGATAGCCTTGCCGGTTTATATACGATGTTATCTGTTGAAAGTTGTAACTCCTCAGGAGACAGGTTGTTGTGATATGTATATATATATGCGACAGTTTTGAGACGACATCATGCCTTTCTATATATAAGTTCCTTATTATGCTAGTGGTGGGCGATTATAGTTAACAGGTGTATACAAGTGCCCAGCTCGGGCACTAGTCACGGCTTACGGGGTTGGGTCGTGATAGTACCTTATTGTTTTACTTGCTTATCTTGCTTTGTCGTCTTTATATACGTTAGCTAGTCTTAGTCTGCCCATGATACCTACCAATACTTGTTGTTTGTACTGACATGCACTTACTGCATTCTTTTATGAAGGCAGAGTACCAGGTTAGATCTACTTCTAACCCTCATGGCTGATTATCGAGGTTGCTGGCGAGTCTATTCACGGTGAGCATGAGGACGTTAGCTACTCGAAGACACTTCTTACTATTTATATCTTATTTTCTTTTCGAGACATCTTTTGAGATCTTATGTATTATTCAGACTTGTAGTGTTTGCTAGATGCTCTTGTATGACCAGACCAGATACTGGGGTTGGATTCTCATTACTTCCGCATTTCTTTATATTATTATCGTGAGGCTTACGTTATTTTACTTTCTTTCGCTATTTCTATCTTTTATGAATGTAGGGTGCGCCTACCAATGTGGGAAAGGTAGGTGCCCGCCCGACTTTGTGAAATTGGATCGTGATAAGTTGGTATCAGAGCATTAGGTTACCCGGTCTATAATACAAGAGCGTGTCTAATAGTGTCTCGTGGATCGGTATGATGAGCTCCGTATCTATCTGCAAGAGGCTATAAGACATTTAAGAAACTTCTAATTCTTTCATTCTCTTGTGCGAGTTTATTCAAATTGGTATCTAGTCGATTCTAATTGGTATATGCACTTTCTTATCTTAATCACCCACGGAGGGTGGAAACTCGTCCTTAAATTCTTATGTAATGGTTGATATATGACGTGTGGTGGTATGGTATGAGATTTGTTATTCTGGTTTGGACACGTGATCAAGTTCAGTCTCTAGTTATGGCCTAAGGATTCGACTGTGTGGAGTCACAATTAGACTCGATTGTTGTATGGAGTCGCGAATAGACTCATTTATTGTAGGAGTTCGTGAGAAATGGGAAAGATAGTTCAGAGGGTTACATGGTCTCCATGTTTCAGCGTTGGGTTGCTCAGAAATAACAAGGTGCATTGATGGCTTAGCAATAGTGGGTTGCTCGATAATATGATCCGTTGGGGAAAACCTTCAGCTTTGTAACGACTCGTTTCGTCGTTACTGTAAATTTTGAAGAAAGACTGCAACTCTAATTCCATAATAATGTCTTTATCTAGTTATGTCCTGGAAGTAATTAAATTCAATCAAAATCGTTCTGCGCATTGAGTGAGGGATGGAAGTGTGGGCCACCAGGCCCAGTTGAGCTGCCATGGAGCCAGTATTGGTGCTACAGCGGTGACGCTGTAGAGGTCGAAGCACCGCCATAGCGGTAAGAGCAAATGGACAGTGAGCCGCCATAGCGGTCACTCAGCTGCCCTAGTGGCACCGCTAAAGCGGTGAACGTACAGGGCGGTCTCGCGCAGTTAAGTCCCTTATTTAAGAAATCATTTTGGGAATAGGCCCATTTTTCACAACTGTAAATTCCAGCCACCCAGTTCGGTGTGAAAGCAAAAAAAAAATCAGATTCTTAGTCTTAATAATCCTTCTAACGTCCTCAATATTATTCTTCCACCTAGTAAATTACTCTAGAACGTCTTCATCTAGAAAACCATCTTATGGGTATTACAAGGATCTAGAGTTGGAGAAATGTTGGGTTTGCATTATATTTCACATGATTCCCACTAGGTAATCTTCATGTTCTTCCTCTAAATAGGTTAATAGCCTAGATTGCTACCTTCTTTCCTTTTAAATGAGTTCTTTCATGGATCTTGGAAATGGGTCTTTCCCAATATAAGCTTAAAAATTGGTAAATCACCTAGTGTTGTGGTAAATGGATCCTAGAAGTGGGTTAAGATCCCAAACCCTCTTTACTAATCCAAGATCTTTTTTGAGGGTTCAAATGGTAGTTGTAAATCTTGGGTCTCATGGTTGTCTCCAAACTATGTCATGCGGATTGCGATATGGTGATCGATTGGAAGAATCAACGGATGTTCGTGGCACTCGCTCGGCCATGAGGTAGGTTATGGCTTTGCTTTCGGTAGACTTCAGTTAGTTTTATATATTCGTGTATTAAAAGGAATGGAGAATGCATGCGTAGGAATTAGAGATTTGGGATGGAATCCTAGAATGGTATTGTTGTGTGACTTGTATGATCAAGCTTGTGGCCTGTAGACTCCTTAAGATGTTTGGTGTGGTTTTCTTGAATATCGGAGGATTTTATGTGACTTGGGGGGTGGTGGATGATACCTAAGTTTTCTATGTCCCATGATGACAATTTCTGTAATATGTGTTTAATTGTGTTATTGTCACACCCCAATCCTGATGGGGCATGATGGGCACCCGACCCCTTACTCAGAGCCGAGCGAACCCGCTGGTTCTCGTTATGTTCATAATCTCACTGGACTCTTAAATCACGAAATGAAATGCATAATGAAAGCTTTTCAAAAACATTCTTTTCATCGTTCTCAAATCAAATAAAATCTGTAATCATATAAAATTTGTAACATAATGCATAATGATATATCGAGCACAAGAGCCGCTACAAGACCGACATGCTATATACGTGACTCATCCGAAAGTCTCTAACATCAATCAAGATACCATAACATAGATACTGCTCCGACTCGGCAACACTCCCAAGAAATGGAGCTCGCCAATCCAACCGGAACATCTTCTAGCAATATCCTCTACTCATCCGTATGCTGCGTGGCATGAAACGCGTCCACAAGAAGGGGCGTCGATACGAGCAATGTAATGCGAGTATGTAAGGCATGAGCAAGTGACATAGTAAGAAATATCGGACATGGAAAATAATACGGTGGACGTATAGGATAAAGTGATATAAACCAGTTAACTTGCGCCTTGAATGCCCTTACCAGGCGAATGTCGTGCATGCTTAGCTTTTAAAGAAAACCTTTTCCATATATATCCATATATAATATCTTGTCCGGCCGTTAAGGCGCGATAATATATATAGTATCTTGCCCGGCCACTAAGGCATTGTAATATATATAGCATCTTGCCCGGCCACTAAGGCGCGGTCATATATATAGCATCTTGCCCGGCCACTAAGGCACGGTGTTATCTTGCCCGGCCACATAGGCGCGGTGTTATCTTGCCCGGCCATATAGGCGTGGTGTTATCCCTAACTGATCAGTGGGAGTGCAATGCATACATACATACATATACATAAAAATACATAAATAAAATCAACATCATCATTAGCATTACCATTATCACTATATCATTCCTTGAAGAATCAACCATCGTAAGATAAAATCGATAATGTCATGGGAGTCTCGAGAATCATGAACTTAGATAGAATTGGAAAGAGAATCGTTATCATTGCTATATCTCACCTCGAAGGAACGAGTAACATGAGGTGAAACACTCAAAAATAAGTACGGTTAAGGGTTTCATGGAATGGCTCAATAATCTCAAAATGCTCTCAAATCATAGCTTCGGAGTTTCTAGAAGAGAATCATTATCATCGTCACAATCCTCTTTGTTACACCCCGTACTTTGTATGTCGGAATATTTTAAGTTGGTTGCGACGAGTTATGGACAAGACCATGTTTTGACTACGTTTAGTATATAAGTTGGTTATGAAACTTTGGATGAGGAAATATCGGAAAAGGCCAAGGCAAAATTGGAACCTCAAAAAAATTAGTTTCATGAAAATTCCAAAAGTGTGGAAAAAAAAAAAAAAAAAAGAAATTAGAAAAAGCAAAAAGGGGCCGGCCAAGGTGGGCCCCACATGGGAAATTACAATATATCATCATGCCTTATCTTTGTCTCTAGATGATTCAAGAAAAATTGAGAAAGAAAGAAAAGAAGAAAGAAGGAGA
>NW_026715455.1:0-27129 GCF_029784015.1 Lycium ferocissimum | reverse complement strand
ATGAGTTATGATAAATATATTATGACGAGCATATGATGATATTACACCGTGCCTATATGGCAGGGCAAAATACCTACATGAGCGGGTACTATATACACGTAGCCGATGGCATGGCGGACACTACTAGCTTATACATTTATGCGCATGACATGATTATGAGAGTAAGCAGTAATGCATTATTCTTTCATGATCCTAAAGATGCATTTTTAATGTCTTATTATTGTTTATGCCTTACATACTCGGTACAATATTTGTACCGATGTCATCCTTTTCTCGACGCCGTGTTCGTACCCGCTGCAGACGGGGATACGGCGCGGTCCGTGGAGCTATCGTTGTATTTACGGAAAGCCCTCCTTTGTTCCGCAGGGTGCTATTTTGAAATAGTATTTTTGTGCATATATATTTTGGGCACGACGGGGTCACGTCCCGTCCATATGTCTAGTACTCTAGTAGAGGCTCGTAGATACGCAAAGGTGGGTAGTATGGTCTCACGATCTTCATGTATATGCATGTGTATATTATTTTGATAGCCGAAGGGCTTACGTTCATAAAAGTAATATGTTTCATATGATGATAGTTCTTTTATGATTATAAGTATATATATTATGAATGAGAGCGGATAGAAGTAACGGAACGAGCGGTGTTCGGTGGTTAGCCGGATACACCGCATGCGGGTCCGTAGTCGGGTCGTGCAACCAATTCTGCATTGCAAATTAATTAGGCGAACCCAAGGCCGGCTAGTTGGTGGAGCTCTGAATTAATTCTTTCTTCTCCAAAGGTACCTCACAGATAGACTTCCCGTTGATTTACTGACTAAGTGCGTCAGCCAGCACATTCGCTCTTTCAGGTGGTATAAGATACTTACATTATAATCTTTCAATAATTCTAACTACCGCCTCTGCTGAAGATTCAACTCCTTCTGCTTGAAAATATATTGGAGACTCTTGTGATCCGTATAAATATCAACATGTACACCATACAAGTAATGCCTCCATATTTTTAGTGCATGAATAACTGCAGCCAATTCGAGGTCATGAGTTGGATAGTTCTTCTCATGTTTCCGCAACTGCCTTGAAGCGTAGGCGATGACTTTACCGTGCTGCATTAACACACAACCTAACCCAACACCAGAGGCATCACAATACACCACATAACCATCTGGCCCTTCTGGGAGTGTCAGGACTGGGGCTGAAGTTAATCTATCTTTCAATTCCTGGAAACTGCGTTCACAAGCATCAGTCCATTGAAATTTCACTGATTTCTGAGTTAGCTTTGTCAATGGTGCTGAAATAGAGGAATGCGCTTCCACAAATCTTCTATAGTAGCCGGCCAATCCCAGAAAACTACGGACTTCTGTAGGCGTTGTAGGCCTTGGCCAAGTCTTCACAGCTTCAATTTTCTGAGTATCCACTTGAATGCCATCAGCTGAAATGATATGGCCTTGAAAAGTTACAGAATTCACATTTTGAAAATTTTGCATAAAATTCTCGAGTCCGAAGAATCCCAAGGATAATGCGTAAATGGTATGCATGCTCTGCTTCTGTCCGAGAGTATACTAGAACATCGTCAATGAACACGATCACAAATAGATCTAAGAGAGGTCTGAATACATTATTCATCCGGGTCATAAATACCGCTGGAGCATTAGCCAATCCAAATGACATCACTCGAAATTCATAGTGGCCATATCTCGTTCTGAAAGTTGTTTTAGGAATATCTTCTTCTCTAACTCTCACTTGATGATAACCTGACCTCAAATCTATTTTGGAAAACAATTTGGCACCCTGTAATTGGCCGAACAAATCATCAATTCTAGGTAGCGGACATTTATTCTTTATCGTTACCTTATTCAGCTGCCTATAATCAATACACATTCGTAAAGAACCATCTTTCTTTCGCACAAATAGGACAGGTTCTCCCTACGGTGACGAACTGGGCCTAATAAACCCCTTCTCGTAAAGAACCATCTTTCTTTTAGTTGTGCCTTTAGCTCTTTCAATTCTGCAGGAGCCATTCGGTAAGGAGGAATAGAGATTGGTTTAGTAAACGGTAATACATCAATAGCGAAATCAATCTCTCTTTCAGGAGGAAGACCTAGGAGTTCATCTGAAAATACATCCAGAAATTCATTCACTACTGGGATGGATTGAAAAGTCGGTGGCTTTGCTTCGGTGTCATGACCTCGGACTAGATGATAAATATAGCCTTTGGAGATCATCTTCCTCGCCTTGAGATAGGAAATAAACCTACCCCTTGGAGATGCTGTGTTACCTTTCCATTCAAGCACGGGTTCCTCGGGAATTGAAATCAAACTACTTTCGCTCGGCAATCGACATTGGCATAACAAGAGGCCAACCAATCCATGCCCATAATCACATCAAAATCTAACATTTTTAGCTCAATTAAATCGACAATAGTCTGATGATTACATACCACCACCACACAATTTTTATACACTTGTCTAACTATTACGGGATCACCAACCGGAGTAGATACCTCAAAAGGTTTAATTGGCTCGGGTTTCACCCCAATAGGATCAGCAATATACGGGGTGATATAAGATAACGTGGAACCCGGATCAATCAGCGCATAAACATCATGAGAGAATATAGTCAATATACTTATAACCACATCTGGAAAAGACTCAAGATCCTGATGTCCGGCGAGAGCATAAATACGGGGCTGAGTGCTACCTTAACTGGACGCTCCCCTGCTCGCCCCTACGGCTGCGGAATCTGGTGGAGTCGCTCCCCACGGCGTACGGATGAGAAAGAACCAATGCCGATCATGGGTGAACCCCACCTCTACCGTACCTCGACGGACAATCACGCATCAACTGCCCAGTCTGTCCACAAACATAACAAACATCTGAACCTTGGCGACACGGGCCGAAATGTAACTTCCTGTATGCGACTACATCGCAGAACCGCTGGTCTCCTCTGACTATAATTACCCCCAAACTGGGAACTCGAAGCTCTCGAGCTCTGACCCTGTCCTAAATGAATGGAGCGATCAAATATCCTGCCTGCAAATCAAGAGGGTGATCTAGTCACCGACTGGCCTAAACGTCTAGAATATGACTGCCTCGATCCCCCTCTATAGTCGTTGCCAGCACCAGTAGCTCTGGCCCTCTACTAATATCGCGCTCACCCCTTTGTAGATGTTGTTGCTCTTGTAAGTTCTGGGCGTGGGCCTGAATACGAAAAATATCCATTCCCTCTTACAATGAAGCTGTCAAACAATCTTTGAACAAATGTGGCCCTAAGCCACTCACAAATCTATACACTCTAACTCCCATATCGGCCACCATAGTGGGCGCATACCGGGCTAATGAATTAAAGTGAAGGCTATACTCCCGAGCACTCATAATCCCTTGCTTTAGATTCAGAAACCTATCTGCAAGGGCCCTTGGAACCTCGGGTGGCAAATAATGACGAAAAAAAGCATCCACAAATTCCTGCCAAACTGGGGGAGGTGCATTTTCCTTTCTCAAAGATATCCAGTTATTATACCAAAGGACCGCTGCATCCCGGAGTCTATAAGATGCCAACTCCACAGATTTAGTATCGGAGACATGAATAATTCTCAACGTTCTCAGCATCTCATCAATAAAACCTTGCGGGCCTTCATTCGGTTTTGACCCAAAAAATTCTGGAGGATTTAAGCTCCTGAAATCATAACGCATAATTAGGGAGGAGAAAACCATATAACAAAGCTCTATGGCACGATCTAATAAGAAGAAGAATGGTCATTTTTCCTAGATGCCCCGCAGCCTCTTGTTTATAAGTGTGGCGCGCTTCACACCGATAAACAAGACTCTACTAGACACGGCTCATAGACACACTCTAGGACGGAACTTCTCTGATACCACTTTTGTCGTGACCCGACTAGGGGGCCATGACGGGTACCCGAAGCTGACTACCGAGCACCTCACATTAGGCTAATCATCATACTCAACCTGAACATATATAATCTCCAAAGCAACACAAGTCTATATGCATAAACCCTCACGGCTGCAAAAATGATATACAAGAGCACAATGTGCTCATCATGGGACATCAACTATCCACACGTACGTATCTACGAGACTCTACTAGAGTACTAGACATAAGGACGGGACAGGACCCTGTCATGCCCAGATATATACACAAAAGAATATGATCATAAGTAGCACCTCGGAAATAGTGGAGTGCTCCTGTGAATCTACTAATAAGCTCCTACGGATCTGCACCGTCTCCCTGTCTATCTGTGGGCATAAACACAACGTCCAAAAAGAAAGGACGTCAGTACGATAAATGTACTGAGTTTGTAAGGCATGAATACTACTAACACAATAAAGGATTCATGAAAGACGAGGTAAAGATATAACCTACTTAACCCTTTAAAGAAAAAATATATTATGCATATCACAAATGCCATTGACCACTTTTGGCATGACCCAACTAGGGGGCCATGGCGGGTACCTAAAGCTGACTACTGAGCACCTCACATTAGGCTAATCATCATACTCAACTGGAACATATATAATCTCCAAAGCAACACAAGTCTATATACATAAGCCCTCACGGCTGCAAAAATGATATACAAAAGTACAATGTGCTCATCATGGGATATCAACTACCCACACGTACGTATCTATGAGCCTCTACTAGAGTACTAAACATAAGGACGGGACAGGATCCCGTCATGCCCAAATATATACACAAAAGAATATGATCATAAGTAGCACCTCCGAAATAGTGGAGTGCTCCTGTGAATCCACTGATAAGCTCATATGGATCTGCACTGTCTCCCTGTCTACCTGTAGGCATGAACACAGCGTCCAAAAAGAAAGGACGTCAGTACGATAAATGTACTGAGTATGTAAGACATGAATACTACTAACACAATAAAGGAATCAAGAAACATGAGGTAAAGATATAACCTGCCTAACCCTTTAAAGAAAACTTATATTATGCATATCACAAATACCATCAACGTTAACCCGCGTCCGGGTAACCATCGCACTCCGCCACTAGTGGTGTCATGTCCGGCCCTCTAGGCACAGTGTAATCATATACAGCCCGCCTTCGCGGTGACATATCTGGCCATCTAGGTACGGTGTAATCATATGCAGCCCACCTTCGCGGTGACATGTCCGGCCATCTAGGCACGGTGTAATCATATGCAGCCCGCCTTCGTGGTGACATGTCTGGCCATCTAGGCACGGTGTAATCATATGCAGCTGTCACACCCTAATTTCTGTTAGGGCGTGATGGGCACCCGACCCGCTGACTCACATAATGCTGATAATCACGCTGGCTTTTAAATCCTGACACAAACACATAACGAAAATTTTTCAAAGAATAATGTACTTTTTACCTTTCTCGAATCAAATAAAATTTATAACATAAGAAACTTATAATACAATGCATAATAATACATCGTCTTACATAGCCGATTACATAACCGACGCCTTATACCCACGACACTGTCTGCAAAGTCTCTAACATAGAACAAACTGTCATACATAAACATTTCGACTCGCGGCAAAGACCGTGAGAAAATGGAGCTCGCCAATCCCGCCGGAACATCTTCTACTAATATCTTCGACTCATTTGGGTGAACCCGTGCGTGCATGAAACGCAGCCCCCGAAAGAAAAAGTACGGAATATGTACTGAGTATGTAAAGCATGGAATACAGAAAACAAGGTCATAACCGAAGTAAGGGGTACAAAAAGTGAGCCTAGTAGCCACAATAGCAAAGTGCGTGCGTCTGAAATTCAAATCATACATAAGAGGCACAGAAGACAAATATGATAGTCAGAATGCTCAAATGCTTACTTCTGGGTTACAAATCATACATACCAATATCATGTGTCATATCCGATCCATAACGGGACTGAGTGTCATAAGTAGTTAATCATCATATACGTATGCACATATAACGTGTCCCGGCCCTCAGCCGAGGGATTCAGTGAACAGAATCATCATATCATACCATGTCATCATATTATCATGTCATCAGATTATCACCTCATCAGATTATCATATCATCAGATTATCAGATCATCAGATTATCATATCAACAGATTATCAGATCATCAGATTATTATATCACATACCCTATGCGGCCCGTAAGGACCCGGCGGACAGAACGTGGTCGCCCCTCCTGCCTTGGGCGCCACAACTCATCATACTTCGGAAGTTTAATATCTCCGTATCTCTGTCACACATCATAACATCATATCATATATACACGGTACCCGGCCAAGAGGGGCTCGGCGTACCGGACACATCATACTTCAGAAACATATCATATCATATCAGAAACTCATCATACTTCGTATCATATCATATATCAGACGCTCATCATACTTCGGAATCTCATCATACTTCGGATTGTGCGCCCGATAACAACCGGCCCGGAACTCGGCGAAGGAAGTAATAATAGTGTGCACGAGCAGAATCGTAGGATCTATATGCAATTCAAAATATTTATAACCATATGCAATGTAACCATATGAAATGCAAACATTTACAAAAAAACTTAATAGATTAATCAAAGCAAATCATTATTTACAAATTAGGACAATAGCCCAATCACGTTTCTTCCGAATGCCACTCGGGCACATATCAAACCGAACCTTAAGGATCATAACTTCATATCGGAATCATCAACATAATAATTCTCATTTCAGACTCGTTAAATAAATAGGTAATCATACTCGGGGGTTTAAACGATAATCACATTAAGTCTTTTTCAGAAAATCATTAAGTCTAATCATGGTAAAGTCTCGGGCCCCACGGATAGGTGTCAACCCAAATCCGAGCCCGCCTATGGAGGTCGGGGATGTTATACATTATGGAACCTCCTATGAGTGTTTCGAAGCGATCCGAGCTCGTTTGTGAAAGTTACGGACGTTCGTAGTTTCGGATTCGTTTAAAAACAAAATTCTTTTGAAGACAAAAACTTTTGTGCAACTTTTAACATATAGTCAAACGAAAGACATAAGAACCATAATTCGATTACATTAAGAATACGAATATCAAGAGAGAGCCAAGAATCATGGACATGCTCGGATCACCAGAGTAGAATTACCTCGAGAAGCGTGTCATAGCTTATTTACTCTAAGACATGCCAAAGAGAGAAAGAGTAGCTTTACATACCTTAGCCGCTTCCTACGCTAATCCGAACTTACGTCTTGGCTTCTCACGATCTACAATAACATCAATAGGCATCGAACATTAGCCATAAGCGTCGAAAAATTCATTTCCAACCCATCACTTTGTCTACAGAAATTTGGGCAGCATTTCCCCTATAAAGTCATCAACCCCGAGAACTCAACTCGGCTAAATATCCAACAATAATACCAACAACCACATCAACAATATCAATAAGCAAATTCCAAACGCATTCTAAAATTAATAGTTCCTTTCTATACAATTTGACAACATTTCATTTATATTCAAATAAACTACATACGATCAAGCCAATACCAATGCCCACATATTCAAGTAATAATCCGAGGTCATTCAATCAAGATTCAAGGACATTTCAAGCTATCCGCAAAGTATTCAAATCAGCCCATCCATTCCACCATGCCACCCGAACCCCTCCAAATGCAAGAAAACAATCAACAATACATTTCTTCCTTCCAAATTCATCAACTACACTAACGACTCATACATTGACAACATTATCCTCACAAATCCAAGAAACTATAATAAAATCACATTAACCCCAAATCAGCCCACACGGTTTTTAACTTCAACTTGGATCATTAACCTTCATTCTACATCATAAAATTCATAACGACGACAACCAAAATACTAGATAACATTAATTCATTTCTTACATACCGAACAGCCCCTACACGGCCATTCCTCAACATACATCATTCCATGAGTTTCATTCATTTTCTACACATTACAACAACACACAAACATGCTAACTACAATTAATTCATCACTTCAACACACCACTACATGCACACGGCCAAACACACATATACGGCCAACCTTCCACAATCATAATTTCATGGTTTCCTTCATTTCTACATACCACAACATATACAAACCATCTATGAAAACATGTAAACAAGATTAAATCTCACCTTCTCCATTCAACTTCTCCTCTCGGCTAGGCTTGGCAATTGCACAAACGGACTTTTTTCTTGCTCCAACGACCCCTCCACGTTGACGAGCATTTCCAATTAGTAGAGAAACTAGAAGAAAATAATTTTTCTTGCTCAAATTTTTAAGGACAAAATTCGGCCATGGTGTGGCCGAATGGACTCTCTCTTTCTTTCTCCATGGTTCTTGAAATTTCTAAGGTGATCATATGATGAAGATGATCAATTGATCATCTTTTATAAGCTTATGTTATACACCCAAGTGGCCCATGGCCCACTAGACATGTGCATGGCCACATGACTTTTTTTCCATGAATTTTTAAGTTTCCAAAACTTCATTTTTGGCCCCAAATTTTCATGAAATGTCTAACTTTCCATAACTCACTTTTAACCCCAAATTCCTTAATACTTCCATCCAACAACATTCATAAGCAACTTGTGTCTTACAACAAAGTCGAAAAAAATAGCCTTATCCATAACTTGTCGCAACCACTTAGAATATGCCAACGTACAAAGTACGGGATATAACATCCTTCCCCCCTTTAGAACATTCGTCCTCGAATGTTCAACCTATCGTATAGGGCCTCATAAACGCTTCGGGGGAGTCCCTTTTCGAGTCCTTACCCTTCTTATCAAGTATTTACTTAGTCTCATCCTTAGTATACCAATACTTGGAGGTGGCATCACTATCCTTGCAAAACTTGTATAGAATACATTCAATTTTTAACATGGTCTTTCCGTTCTTCGGTTTATCCTACTCTACCTATCTTATTCATACCCAAAATTCACTCGTCCTATTTTTTCATACTTCTTTCCCTTCCTTTACTTATTCTTGGCTTCCTCACGTCCTTTCGTAGAGGGTTTTTGTTATATCCCGTCTTTTCGCATAATCGGAAAATTTGAAATAATTGTGATTTATGGGAAAGGAGGCCATGTTTGAATTTTTCTTGGTAAGTGTATGCCGGTTATGGAAACTTGGATGCTAGAATGTTGGAGAAGGCCTAAGGGCAAAATTGGAATTTTGGAGATGTGCTTCGGAAATTTCAAAACGAGATTTTAATGAATTGGGCTCAAAAAAAAATAAGAAAAATTGGGCCCAAGAGACAAGGGTGGCCGGCCATAGGGCCAAGGCCCAACCCCAACTTAATTAATTTTGCATGTGCAAATTGATTATATAAGTGATCCTTAGCCTTAGAACATTCAAGAAAAACAAAGAAAAATCAAGAAAAAAGGAAAGAGAGAGCACGGCCAAGAGAAGAGAGAAAAGAGAAAGAAAGAAAAAAATTCTTGGAGCTCAATTCTTAAGTTCAAAAATTCATCTCTCTTGGAATTATTACTAAGCTCAAGTTCCTCTCCAAGATGGTATAATTAGTTTGGCAAGAAAGTGTCTCCTTTGGAAAGAAGAAATTATTGGAAAAGGTAAGGATTCATGTTTTTGTTATGTTATGAAAGGTTGTATACATGCTATGGTATGTGGAATTGCATGGAAATCATGGAATTGTATTTGTGTGTGTGTGTGCCGTGTGATGTATGTGTGTGGTTGGAACCGTGTGTGTATGCATGTGGCATGGCTATGATTAGTTGAATTTTATGTGGTAAATTAGTTGTAGTTATGGTGGAATTTGTATTAGAAATGAAAGTTGGATGAATTAGTGGAAGTTGAGAATTATATGGATGTGGCCGTGACCTATGGAGGGTTTGCCATGATGATGACTTTTGTTGTTTAATGTGTTAGTTGTGTAGTTATGATTCTTGTATTGTAAGTGTAGGAAAAATGATGTAAGTTTGTATGAAAATGGAATGTGGGAGTTTATGTTGATTTAGTGTAAATTTATGAAATTATGGGAATGAAGTGCTTAAGGTGTAAGTTATGATTAATGTTGACGAATTTGGAAGATGGAAATATGTTATGGACTTGTATGTTAAAGATTAGGAGAATTGAATAGGTTATGGCTTTGGTGGAAAATTGGCATAATTTGTATATCTTGTGTATATATTGTAGAAATGTTATGATATGTTTCCGAATGGTATTGTAATGGCCTTGATGAATAATGAATGTGAAAATATTGGATTTGAGTTGGAAACGCGAAGTTGGAATGAGGGCTATAACATTATGTTGGAAAAATGACTAAATAGGTTATATTGTATTAAGTTGTAGTTGTTGATGTTCTTGATGTTGTTGTTGGGTTGTTGTTGGTTGTTTTGAGCCGAGTCGAATCTCGGGGGTGTCATATTTATAGGGGAGGTCTTTGCCGAAATTTTGGTAGCCAAATACTCAACCAAAGTTGAAATGTTAACTTGCATGAATAGTAATTGGTAAGAATGACCATTTGCAGTTTTTGGACGAAACGGGAATTGAGATTTGAGGAGCGTAAGGCGCAGTTCAGGTATGTAAAGTCCTCCCTTTCCTTCTCCTGGCATGTCTTAGCTATATTAGGTGGGAGTCTGAGCCTCGGAAAAGATCCTGTTCATAGAAATTTGAGTTTAATGTTGGTTACTATTCATTCAGTATAATTGAATTGTTTTCTTTACATTTTGTTAGACAAAGGTTTAGACTTCCATAACTTTCCCAAACGAACCCGGATTGCTTTGAAACTTTCACGGATACTCCCATAGGGTCCAATATCTGTAAAATTCTGTACGCCACCTCGACTTGACCCGAGGTGGGCCCGCTAATTCCGAATCGGTTCCTATTGTCTTGCTAATTTGTTTTGGGCAATAATTAAAGGAAACTTTTAGATACTTCTAAACCTGGTATGAGTACTTTGATATGATGATTATTTTGTTAATGATTCGTATGTGTGTGATGTTATGAGTTATGTGTATGTACGACCGGGCTCGGAGTGCCGTGGTATCTGTCCGCCTCCGGGTACCGTGGTTGTATGATGATGTGTGGCCGGGGTGCCGTGGTATATGTCCGCCCCCGAGACCCGCCGATATGCGACCGAGTGCTGTGGTATTTGTCCGCCTCCGAGGTACTGTGATTATGCCATGATATACAACCGGGGAGAGTCATGGTATCTGTCCGCCCGGGTATCGGAGTCTTTGTGGTATATGTCCGCCTCCGAGTATCGTGGATAAGTGATCCGGGGTGCTGTGGTATCTGTCCGCCCCCGGTATTTTGAAGCAAGGTATGATGTTGGTGTGTCTGATTTGACCTGTGTTATTGTGTTCCTTTGATGTGCGGTCGCGAAGGAAATATAAGTATGATCTGTATCAGTATTCTGTACGTTCTGCTCTCTGCATATAGGTATAATCTGTGTCAGTACTTTGTTCGTTCTGCACTCCTGACTCCGACCTCGATTCCGTACCTTACTGTATATCGTATGGATGTGTCGGTATTCGTGTATGATTTTATTTACGGTACTTCCGACTTTGCATACTCGGTACATTTTTGTTGATTACGACCCCGTATTCGTGTATGATTTTATTTACGGGTGGGCCGCGCATACATGCCCGCTTCGGGTACAGGCGCACCGCGTGACACGCCGCCAGTTTAGGATTTCGGTTGCTGTCTGAGGAGCTCCCTTTGATCCGGGCCGACGCTTTTGGTATATATTTTACGTTGTTCGTATGTTACGTATATATGGTCATTTGGGTACGGCGGGGCCCGTCCGTCTTCTCGATTTTGTTACGTATGTTAGAGGTACGAGACATGTTTGTGGGATATGGGTTGTCACTATTTGGTTAAGTAAGTACGAGTCTGCGATCTGAGTATCTCTGTTTGTTATGATAGCCCTAACGGCTTCTGTACAGGTCACAGTACGTATATATATGTATATGTTCGCGCGATGTATTCTATATCTGTCTGGATTTATGTATGTCAAAACGGGATTAACCGTTGGTATGCCAGATCTGTCGGGTAGGTACGTATGGGTGTCCAGTTAGGGCACCAGTCACGGCCTATGGGATTGGGTCGTGACAAAAGTGGTATCAGAGCGGTCGGTTCTCGGAATGTCTGCAGGCCGTGTCTAGTAGAGTCTTGTTTATCGATGTGTTGGGCCCCACATCTATAAACAGGAGGCTACAGGACATTTAGGATGTTATGTTACCCTTTCTTTGACTCTTAGATCGTGCGTTAGAGCTGTGTTATCAGGATGTTTTCCCTTCTGACGAACAGTTATGTTTTTCAGTGATGCCTCCGCAGAAGGCAACGGCCGCCCAGAAGGGCAAAACGGCGGTAGCAGAGACTAGTCGGGCGCCGAGAGTTACACGAGCCGTGCTCGGACTACGCCGGTGTTGCCTTCTTCGGTCGGAGGGTTCCGCCACTCCACCACCGGGGAATGCGGGAGCGAGTCCCTCGCGCCCCCGGCTCCCCGGTCGGGTGCGAGAAAGGACATTGAGGGAGGCAGTCCAGCTGTTGACGACGATAGTGGCTGGACAGGCTCGCGGACGCGGGCGGAGGGGTGATGATGATGATAACAGGCGTGATAGCCTGAGAGTTCGGGATTTTCTGACATGCGGTCCCCCAGAGTTTTACGGGTCTAAGCCCGATGAGGACCCTCATGATTTCATTCGGCAGATGCAGCGCTCATTGGGATTGGTCCGGGCTTCACCGACCGAGTCTGTCGAGCTTGCTGCACATAGATTGCGGGATGTCGCCCTAAATTGGTATGAGTTCTGGGGGCTGTCCCGGGGCGAGAATGCTCCCCCAGCCACGTGGGACGAATTTTCGGCTGCCTTCCTCCGCCACTTTCTACCACCAGAGCTGCGACGGGCGAGAGTTGATCGGTTTTTGCAGATCAAGCAGAGGGGTCGGAGTGTTCGAGAGTATGATTTGGAGTTTGACTCTCGGCCGATATGCGCCGACGATTGTGGCCGATATGGAAGACCGGATGCACCGGTATGTGATGGGGCTGGACGATTATCTGGTTGATAACTGTATGGCGATGGCATCGCAGACAGGTATGGACATCGCCCGGTTACAGGCTTATGCGCAGGGCATGGAGGACCGGCACAGAGAGGATCAGTCGGGCGGAGATTATGGTCGAGGCCGGCCCAAGAGGGCCAGAACAGTTAGCTGTGCAGAAAATTTCGAGGCGGGCGGTCTCGATCGAGTATCGAGCAGGTTTCGCGGCTTTGCACAAAGTATACCCCCACAGTCCTCGGGTTGGAGACCAGATCATGCAGGGTACTCAGGGGCAGGCCAGAACCCCAGGGCTTCAGATTCGCAGATGGATAGAGATTTTAGTCGGACGAGGCCGCCCATACCTAGATGTCCTTATTGCAGGGGACGGCACTCTGGAGAATGTTATCGTGCCACGGGTGCCTGCTTTTCTTGTGGCCGTCAAGGCCACATTATGAGGGAGTGTCCGTATAAAGCTAGTCCGGATGGTGCAGTTCCGCCTAGTGGGTCAGTTGCTGGGTTATCTCCTTCTGTAGCTATGCGCCCCACGGGGCAAGGTAGGCCAGCACCAGTAGCCCGTGGTACGGGCCGTGGCAGAGTTCCCGGTTTCGACGACCCTTCGCACCGCACATACGCTTTGGCCAGTCGGCAGGACCTAGAGGCGCCGCCAAATGTGGACCCAGGTATATTATTAATCCTTCTTGGAAAATATGTGCATCTGATTTGTACTGTGTTCCGGTTACCTATGTTCTGTACCTCTGATCGTGATCCTGTATGCCCCATTCCTGCGCCTCCGATTACGAAGAAGCTCTGTCTACTATATTCTGTGCCTCTGAACCTGATCACGTTTCTGTTTAATGTACCTCTGTACGTCCAACTCCGACCATAATTCTGTCCGATATACTTCGGTACGTCTGGTTCTGATTTTAAATCTGTCTGATAAATCTCTATATGTCTGACTCTGATTATAGATTCGTCTGATATGTCTCTGTACGTTACGGCTCCGAATTTGAATTCGTTTAAGATAATCGTCGGAATATGATTCCCGTACGTCGTATTTTTGTACTTCTGACCCCGGACATGACTCCGTCTGACGTCCGTTTGATCTTCTGGTTCTGGTTGAGATTCTGTCCGCCGTATATCCGATTTAAGGCAGTACGAGCAACTCGAATGAAGTGATATTGAAGAAAGATGGACGAAGTTGGAAAATGAAGGTCGATACAAGTTCTTCGATTAAGTGCAAGTATGTAAGTGGCAAGAAGACCTCCCCGACTGATTTGATCTACCATGAGGTTCGATTAACATTCGAGGACGAATGTTTTAAAGGGGGGAAGGATGTTATATCCCGTCTTTTCGCATAATCGGAAAATTCGAAATAATTGTGATTTATGGGAAAGGAGGCCATGTTTGAATTTTTCTTGGTAAGTGTATGCCGGTTATGGAAACTTGGATGCTAGAATGTTGGAGAAGGCCTAAGGGCAAAATTGGAATTTTGGAGATGTGCTTCGGAAATTTCAAAACGAGATTTTAATGAATTGGGCTCAAAAAAAAAATAAGAAAAATTGGGCCCAAGAGACAAGGGTGGCCGGCCATAGGGCCAAGGCCCAACCCCAATTTAATTAATTTTGCATGTGCAAATTAATTATATAAGTGATCCTTAGCCTTAGAACATTCAAGAAAAACAAAGAAAAATCAAGAAAAAAGGAAAGAGAGAGCACGGCCAAGAGAGAGAGAGAAAAGAGAGAAAGAAAGAAAAAAAAATTCTTGGAGCTCAATTCTTAAGTTCAAAAATTCATCTCTCTTGGAATTATTACTAAGCTCAAGTTCCTCTCCAAGATGGTATAATTAGTTTGGCAAGAAAGTGTCTCCTTTGGAAAGAAGAAATTATTGGAAAAGGTAAGGATTCATGTTTTTGTTATGTTATGAAAGGTTGTATACATGCTATGGTATGTGGAATTGCATGGAAATCATGGAATTGTATTTGTGTGTGTGTGTGCCGTGTGATGTATGTGTGTGGTTGGAACCGTGTGTGTATGCATGTGGCATGGCTATGATTAGTTGAATTTTATGTGGTAAATTAGTTGTAGTTATGGTGGAATTTGTATTAGAAATGGAAGTTGAATGAATTAGTGGAAGTTGAGAATTATATGGATGTGTGTGACCTATGGAGGGTTTGCCATGATGATGACTTTTGTTGTTTAATGTGTTAGTTGTGTAGTTATGATGTGTATTGTAAGTGTAGGAAAAATGATGTAAGTTTGTATGAAAATGGAATGTGGGAGTTTATGTTGATTTAGTGTAAATTTATGAAATTATGGGAATGAAGTGCTTAAGGTGTAAGTTATGATTAATGTTGACGAATTTGGAAGATGGAAATATGTTATGGACTTGTATGTTAAAGATTAGGAGAATTGAATAGGTTATGGCTTTGGTGGAAAATTGGCATAATTTGTATATCTTGTGTATATATTGTAGAAATGTTATGATATGTTTCCGAATGGTATTGTAATGGCCTTGATGAATAATGAATGTGAAAATATTGGATTTGAGTTGGAAACGCGAAGTTGGAATGAGGGCTATAACATTATGTTGGAAAAATGACTAAATAGGTTATATTGTATTAAGTTGTAGTTGTTGATGTTCTTGATGTTGTTGTTGGGTTGTTGTTGGTTGTTTTGAGCCGAGTCGAATCTCGGGGGTGTCATATTTATAGGGGAGGTGCTGCCGAAATTTCGGTAGCCAAATACTCAACCAAAGTTGAAATGTTAACTTGCATGAATAGTAATTGGTAAGAATGACCATTTGCAGTTTTTGGACGAAATGGGAATTGAGATTTGAGGAGCGTAAGGCGCAGTTCAGGTATGTAAAGTCCTCCCTTTCCTTCTCCTGGCATGTCTTAGCTATATTAGGTGGGAGTCTGAGCCTCGGGAAAGATCCTGTTCATAGAAATTTGAGTTTGATGTTGGTTACTATTCATTCAGTATAATTGAATTGTTTTCTTCACATTTTGTTGGACAAAGGTTTAGACTTCCATAACTTTCCCAAACGAACCCGGATTGCTTTGAAACTTTCACGGATACTCCCATAGGGTCCAATATCCGTAAAATTCTGTACGCCACCTCGACTTGACCCGAGGTGGGCCCGCTAATTCCGAATCGGTTCCTATTGTCTTGCTAATTTGTTTTGGGCAATAATTAAAGGAAACTTTTAGATACTTCTAAACCTGGTATGAGTACTTTGATATGATGATTATTTTGTTAATGATTCGTATGTGTGTGATGTTATGAGTTATGTGTATGTCTGACCGGGCTCGGAGTGCCGTGGTATCTGTCCGCCTCCGGGTACCGTGGTTGTATGATGATGTGTGGCCGGGGTGCCGTGGTATATGTCCGCCCCCGAGACCCGCGATATGCGACCCGGAGTGCTGTGGTATTTGTCCGCCTCCGAGGTACTGTGATTATGCCATGATATGCAACCCGGGGAGCTGTGGTATCTGTCCGCCCCCGAGGTATCGGAGTGCTGTGGTATATGTCCGCCTCCGAGTATCGTGGATAAGTGATCCGGGGTGCTGTGGTATCTGTCCGCCCCCGGTATTTTGAAGCAAGGTATGATGTTGGTGTGTCTGATTTGACCTGTGTTATTGTGTTCCTTTGATGTGCGGTCGCGAAGGAAATATAAGTATGATACGTATCGCATTCTCTGTATAGGTTAATACGCTCTCGCATATAGGTATAATCATGTATCGGTACTTTGTTCGTTCTAGCACTCCCGACTCCGACCTCGATTAAAATTCATACCTCGGTATTACTTCGTTACATCGGTATTCGTGTATGATTTTATTTACGATACTTCGACTTTGCATACTCGGTACATTTTCGTACCGACCCCCGTTCTTCGGGGGGCCGCGCTACATGCCCGCGAATGCAGCGCACCGCGTGACACGCCGCGCGATTTAGGATTTCGGTTCTTTGTCCGAGGAGCTCCCTTTGATCCGGAGCTGACGCTTTTGGTATATATTTTCTGTTGTTCGTATGTTCTGTATATATGGTCATTTGGGTACGGCGGGGCCCTGTCCCGTCTTCTGATTCTGTTCTGTATGTTAGAGGTCTGCAGACATGTTTGTGGGATATGGGTTGTCACTATTCGGTTAAGTAAGTACGAGTCTGCGATCTGAGTATCTCTGTTTGTTATGACAGCCCTAACGGCTTCTGTACAGGTCACAGTACGTATATATATATATATGTTCGCGCGATGTATTCTTTATCTGTCTGGATTTATGTATGTCAAAACGGGATTAACTGTTGGTATGCCAGATCTGTCGGGTAGGTACGTATGGGTGTCCAGTTAGGACACCAGTCACGGCCTATGGGATTGGGTCGTGACAGTTTTCTTATTCCTTCTCCTTCACTTACAAGTTGCAATAGCATTAACGAACACCTCTGTGGCTAACATCTTGGCCCTTAATCTAACATAGGATCGCTATCCTTCATACTATCTCTTAAGTTATTCAATACCGTCCTCTTGTCATACCCTTCTTCTTCATACACGTTCACTTGCTAGCGGCCTGTCGTTCACAGTTTCTGCAGAACTTCCCACACTGCCTCAAATACCATCCTGACTTTTATCCACTTATTGCTGGTTTTCCGACCTTACTAATTCATTCCAGTAATGGGTCTCATTTGCAGCTTAAGCATTTCTATCCAACATATTACAATGTCCATTGTTTCTACCTTACCCTTACGTTTCTCTCACCCGCTTCCCCCCTTTTAGGGGTATACTTATACATTACCCGATTATGCTTCGCCCTCTGCTTGCATTTCCACTCTTAATGAGGCGAGCACTTTATTTCGACATTTTGATCCCCTTCACGTTTCATCCACTCACTTTCTTTCTTTTCCCTAATATCATTGTATTAGAACCTTTCAAGCTTAACTTGTAGCGAAAACAGCGCCAACCTACCTTATAACGTTCGTGTCATTTATATTTTCCTTCTCACTTGAACTTCGTTACCTTGTCTATTTAATACCTTTCATATACCACCACGTTGGTTGCCGGAATACACATATCCGTTGATATAGCCATGTACGGGGTATTTTGAACATATCTATATACATATATAATTCCTACTATCTTGCTTACAAGATATCTCCAAACACTATTCCAATTCATCTTAATTTTGGAGTTGTGATGCGCCTTCTTTCTCTTTACCAGTCTAATCCGCCCCGTGCTACGCGACCTCTTAAGGTTCCTGTCCACTCCACAGACTCAAATTTTCCTTAGATTACTCTAGCTTCTCATTTGCTTCTTACGTCTGAATTTGTAAGACTTTTCGTAAAACTTCCGGGGGGTCACCCATCCTAAAATTGCTCTCGCTCCAGGAAGACGCTTAACTTTGAAAACTCGATGAAATACGATGCTTTAATGCAAGTATAATCGCGTCCATCCTCACCGCATGACCTTTGTCACGTATCCGGAGTAAGTCGAAGCCTTAACGGATTTCGAAGCACTCTCATAACATAATTACTATTTTCCCCTCTTTTGGTTTAACCCTTTCCATTCGCTATTCACTCTTTGCCTGGATATGATTACCTTTCCATCTTAAACTCCCAAATTCTCAATGGTGATGAACACACCCCGATCGCCGTTACTTATAAATCCTTGGTTATCCAGCCTTTGATTTCCGCTCTCATTATTTTTTTTCCTTGCATCTTCGTCCTTTCTACAACCGAGTCTTTCACAATCCCGTCACTTTTAATACTCATATCCTTGGCTACACATGACATGGTCTATTACCATACCGTTATCTCGCTCCTTCTTATTTCCATTACAATTGTCGCTTTTCTTTTCTTACACTCGCCGATATTCCCGTTGTTACGTAACCCTTATTCTAAACTTTCCCTACCGAACTTGATAAGTCCTCGCTTATTCGTTCTATGGATCGCTTTTCCGTTCCATACTCCTTTATATTCTAGCTATGTAGGACTACATCATAGCTTTGACCACTTCTCTCACTAGGCTTACTTATTTTCGTAACAATCCCTCACTATATCTTACATTGTGTCCTATTCGTAATCAATCTTAACCCCAACCACTTCTTAATCCCCCTTTTTTTTTTTCATCTTCTGTTCCCTTCATCTTCATCTTCGTCTTATCGTACTATTCATACTTCTACTAACTATAGGCTCGTCCTTTTCCCCGTCCTCTTTGTCTTGATCGTACTATTACTCCATTCCAACTATCACTCGTCTTTTTTTTTTCATCGTCTTTTAATTACAAGTCCTTTCCCTTAAATAACTCTCTACCCGAGTTTGCCAACCTTTTCTAAATCATCGCTTAATATCAACAATTTTTCAATTTCTTTTATCATAACGAGTCAAATTTTATCGTTACTATTGGCTCGACCTTTCCGTGCATACCACAAACCTATACCTCATTCTCTCTTATTTTCGAAAAATTTCGGCGAGTTTTCCTCGTAATTGTTACCATCTCAAAACCTCGTACACAGAAATACCAACAATGCCTCACGGGGCATATATATTCGCATATCACATCGTATCATCACGCACACGGTATTCCATTATCATCAACAATACAAAAATAATGAACATACCTCGTATGCCCAACTCAAACGCAAGACCGTTACACTTTCTTGTTTACTTTCCCTTTTGATCTTCAACTTGTATTTCAATCATACTTCAATATCTTGCCCAACATATATCTTTCATACCTCTGCCTACCTGCGTACTCCGTAGCTTCCAATATCATTAATCGCTTTCTTCTGTCGATGCCATTTCTCTGCTGAAATCAAAGGTCGTTGTTGGGGAATCTCATTTCCTATAACTTGGCTCTACTTGCACGATCTAAGATGTCAAAGAAGAGTAACCATCCTAGATGCCCCGTAGCCTCCTCGTTTATAAATGTGGCGTGCTTCCACACCATAAACGGGACTCTCTTGGACATGACTTTACGGACAACCCCTAGGACAAACCGCTGCGATACAAATTTGTCACACCCTTAATCCGATGGGGGTGATGGGCACCCGACCCTTATTTAGGGCCGAGCGAACCACTTGACTCTCGTAATACTCATAACTGTCAAACCGTCCGCAAAACGTGACATAAGTACATAATGAAAAATTTTCGGAAAATGAACAAGCCTTTCATCTTTATCAAATCATATAAAACCCGTACTCATATAAAACCCGTAATATAATGCACAATAATACAACGGCTTACAGAGCCGCTTACAAAGCCGACACATCCTATACGAACTCTGTCTGCAAAGTCTCTAACATAGAATAATCTGTCATAACATAGATACTCTGACTCGGCAAAGACTCCGGAGGAAATGGAGCTCGCCAATCCAGCCGGAACGTCTTCTACTACTAGCTTCAGCTCATCTGGGTGTACCTGCGCGACATGAAACGCAGCCCCCGAAGAAAGGGGGTCAGTACGGAGTATGTACTGAGTATGTAAAGCATGAAAGACAGTAAACAAGGTCATAACCAAAGTAAGGGGTACAGAAAGTGAGCATAGTAGCCAAAATAGCAAAGTGCGTGCGTCTGAAATACAAATCATACATAAGAGCCAGAGAAGACAAATATGATTGTCAGAATGTTCAAATGCTTACTCCTGAGTTACAAATCATGCATACCAATATCATGTGTCATATCCGACCCATAATGGGACTGAATGACATAAGTAGTTAACCACCATACACGTATGCACATATAATGTGTCCCGGCCCTCTAGTGAGGGACTCGGTGAACAGAATCATCATATCATACCATGTCATCATATTACCATATCATCAGATTATCATATCATCAGATTATCACATTATCAAATCATCATGTCGTCATATCAACATATTGTCATGTTACATACCCTATGCGACCCGTGATAGGATCCGGCGGACGGAACGTGGTCGCCCCTCCTGCCTTGGGCGCCACAACTCATCATACTTCGAAAGTTTTGCATATCTCCGTCACACATCATAACATCATATCATATATACACGGTACCCGGCCAAGAGGGGCTCGGCGTACCGGACACATCATACTTCGAAAACATATCATATCATATCAGAAACTCATCATACTTCGGAAACTCATCATACTTCGGATTGTGCGCACGATAACAATCGGCCCAGGACTCGGCGAAGGATGTAACAATAGTAGGCACGAGCAGACTCGTAGGATCTATGTGCAATTTCATACATTTACACGAAGTCCATAGAACAATCAAAACAGACTATCATTTAAAAACCAAGCCAATAGTCATAGTCAAACCAGGTCTCCCGAATGTTTCTCGGGAACATATCAAATATAACTTTAGCCATCATAGTTACGTATCAAAATCATATATACATACAAATCATCATTACAGATTTAACAGATAATTAAGTGATCACACTCGGGGGTCGGGGTGATAAGGATGCTAAATTCTAAAGAAAACACCAGAACTATGCAAAGGAAAGTCTCGGGGCCCACGGGCGAGTATCAACCCAACCTGAGCCCGCCTATGGAGGTTAGGGTCATCATACTCTACGGAATCCCTCACGGAGATATCGAAGCGATCCGAGCCTTTCTGTGAAAGTTACGGACGTTCGTAGTTTCGGAATCATTTTAGGAACACAACTCCTTTGAAAATAAAACTTTTATGCAACTTTTAGAATTTAGTCATACAAAGACATAAGAACCATAATTCAACTACATTAAGAATACGAATATTAAGAGAAAAATAAGAATCATGAACATGCTCGGATCACCAGAGTATAATTACCTCAAAAATCGTGTCATAGCTTATTTACTCTAAGACATGCCAAAAGAAAGAAGGAGTAGCTTTACATACCTTGTCCGCGTCCTAAGCTAGTCCAAACTTACGCCGACTTCTCGAAATCTACAACAACGTCATTAAGCATTAACCATTAGCCGTAAACACTTAGGAATCCAATTCCACACTAACACTTAATTTCACAGAAATTTGGGCAGCATCTCCCCTATAAATTCAACGACCCCGAGAATTCATCTCGGTCAAATATCCAACAACAATACCAACACCCACATCAACAATATCAATAAGCAATTCCAAACGCATTCTAACATTAATAACTCCTTTCTACATAATTCGACGACATTCATGCATATTCAATTCAACATCATACATTCAAACTAATATCAACGATCACATATTCAAATACCAATCCAAAACCATTCAAACACGATTCAAGAACATTTCCAACAATCCGCACAATTTTTCAAACAATCCAATTAGTGCTCTACTCCACCCGAAACCTCAAATTTCCATAAGAACAACAACAATACATTTTCTTCCTTCCAAATTCATAAACAACATTAATAATCCATTACTTCCATAAATTCACTAAACTATATCAAGTTCCATGACAAGCCGCAAACAACTATAACTTCACTTTGAATCATTAAACTTCCATTAGCACCATAGAATTCACACCACAACAATCCAAACATACTAAATAACTTTAGTTCTTCACTTCCATTCAACACTACACATGCACGGCCAAACCTCAACATATACGGCCAACTTCAACACCACAATTTCATGAACTTTATTCATTTCTACCTATTACAACATGTACAAAAAATCCATGAGACATGAAAAATAAGATTGAACCATACCTTTTTCCACCTAGTTCTCCCTCGGCAAGAATTATGTTTCGCAAAAATGAACGCTTTGCTTGCTCCACCAACTACTCCACGTTGTAGAGGACCTTCCAATTAGTAGAAAAGCTTGAGGAAAACAATTTTTCATGATCAACTTCATAGGGCTGCTTCGGCCAGCCCCTCTTGGCCGTTTTCTCCTTCTCCCTTTTTCTTCAAGTTTCTTGAAATTTCTAAAGTTGTGGAGATGGAAAAATATGACTAATTAGTCATCTTGCATGCTTATATAATACATCCATGTGGCCATGGCCCACACTCCATGTGGCCGGCCACCTCCCTCTTTTTTTTTTTCATGAATTTTAAGTTTCCAAAACTTCACTTTTGGCCCCAAATTTCATGAAATGACTAACCTTCCATAATGCACTTTTAACCCCAAATTCCTTAATATTTCCATCCAACAAAATTCATAAGCAATTTATGTCTTAAAACAAAGTCGGAAAAAATAGCCTTGTCCATAACTCGTCGCAACCAACGTAAAAATATTCCGACGTACAAAATGCGGGATATAACAACACGGCCTGTAGACACTCCGAGGACGAACCGGTCTGATACCACTTTTGTCACGACCCAACCCCGTAGGCCGCGACTAGTGCCCGAGCTGGGCACCCAAACACATTCATTAACCAGAATCGCATATAGATAGCTTTTACATATATAAATATCAGACGCTGTCTCAAACTATCGCAAACACAAATATATATGTCACAGAAGCCAGCAAGGCTATCATAAAGCGCGGCGTCCCAAAACACATACAGACGCAAGCCGACAAGGCTGCCATGGCAAATGGGACCGCCCAAACATAACCTATACGATCACACCTGTACAGGAATAGGCAAAACCCACATATATGTCTACGTACCTCTAAACAACAAGAATCATATGACGGGACGGGGGCCCACATACCCCCGAATGAATATACATATATGCAACGGACGAGTGTATACCAAATGTAGGCTCCAGAACAAAGGGAGCACTCCAAATGTGACGGAATAGGTGTCCTAGGGCGGATCACCGAAATGAGCGTCCGTACTGCGGCATGAAACGCAAATTTCCGAAGAGAGGGGGTCGGTCCGGAATATGTACGAGTATGCAAAGCGACAAATATAGTAAACGAATCATAATCGAAATAAGAGATACAAGAAAATTGTTATAGCCCGTATCTTGTACGTTTGGAAATTCCAAAGTCGTGGTGGAAAGTTAAGGGCGAGACCATTTTCAAAAATTATTTTACTGGATGAGTTGTTATAAATATTATTTATGATTATTATTAGTATGGAAATATTGTGACAGGCTAACGGCGAAAAGAGAAAATTGTAAAATGACCAATCGAAATAATGTGGAAGGCTAGGGGTAAAATGGTAATATTGAGAAAAGTCGAAGGGCAAAACGGTAATTTCACACAAGTCTCTTGAAAGTTATAAAGGGGCCATGTTGGCCAGGTGAGGGAAAAAAAAAAGAGAAAGAAAAGAAAAAAAAAAGATGACAAAATAAGTCATCCTTGGTGGAATTTCAAGAGAATTCTAGAAAAATAAAGAAAGGGGCTATGTGCCAAAAATTCTTTTATTGAGGGACTAAAATATAAATATGGAAAAATGGTGGAAGGCATGTATATATATAGGGTCATCCTTTTAATTAAGGGAAAGGAGAAAGAAAGGAAAAAAAAAAAAAAGAGAGAGAGAGCATGGAGGGGGTTCGGCCATGGCCCTAAGAAATTAGGCCATGGAAATTGTGTTCCAAAAATTTGTTTCTTCATGCATTCCTACTAAGTTGAAGGCCCTCTTTAACATGGTATAGTCGTTGAAGCAAGAATCTTCCTCTTTGTTGCAAGTTGACAACTTTGGCTAAGTTGACGAAATGAGGAGAAAAGGTAAGAATTTAATCTCCTATATATATATTAAAGATGATTCATGCATGTCAAGTATATGGAAGTCAATGGAACTCATAAAATGTGATGTTGTAGGTGTGGTTGTGTGTGAAGTGTTGATCGTATGCATGAGGTATGGTGTAGGAAGAATGAATTAATTTTGTGTAGTGTGTTACTTGTTGTTATAGAAAAGATGGAAGAATTCATGAAAGTATGATTGTAATTGTGGTGGCCGAATATGTATTGTATTGTATAAATGCGATGAATGGATTCTATTTAGCATTTTGATTGTTGTGTTGTTGTTGTAATGTAAAGGGATGGATGAAAATGCACGAAAATATGTAAGAAGTGGTTATGGTCTCTGATAAGAGGTGTTTTGGTAAGTTAATGTAAATTGATATTATTTGATATTCTAGTGGTCATCGTTATGAATTATGTAATGAAGATGGAAGGTTGTTGTTGAAGTTAGTATACATGAATGATGATGAAATGTATAGTTGTTGTGAATTGGAAGGTTTCGGGTAAAGTAATATGTTAATTGAGTTGTTAGAAGATTATGTGAATTGGATTGAATTGAAGTGAATTGAATTGAATTAAATATAGAAATGTTGTTTGGATAATCTAGTAATGTTGTTGGATTGGCCGAGTTGAATTCTCGGGTTTGTTGATGTTGGTTTGGGCCGAGCCATATTCTCGGGACGTTGTATTTTCGGGAGATGCCGCCGATATTTCTGCAATATAAGTGAATTTATTTGAAAAGTTGAGACAAGTGAATAACAATGGATTAAATGATTGTGTGAATTCTTTTGTATGTAGATTGACAAGTTTGGACAAATAAGCATAACTAGTTGGTCGCGACACAGGTATGTAAGGTGTCACGACCCAACCCCGTAGGCCGTGACTAGTGCCCGAGTTGGGCACTCAAACCCGCTCACCGAACCCGAATCACACACAGCTGGCTAATGCCGATACAAATATTAAACGCTACTTCAAACACATCTCAAACTCAAACCCATATATATATACATATATCGAAAGCCGATAAGGCTATCCGATGGCTCACTGGCCCAAAACATATAATATACAAACACACCTGTACCGGGTAGGCACACAACCCACATATACATCTACAGGCCTCTAAGCAAACCAACAGAATCATATGACGGGACAGGGCCCCGCCGTACCCCTGAACACACACACATATATGCAACGAACGAGTATATACCAAGATATAGGCTCCGGGATGAAAGGAGCACTCCAACACAGCAGAACAGATCTCCTAAACTGGCGGACCGTCAAACTGGTCGTCTGTACCTGCGGGCATGAAACGCAGCCCCCGAAGAAAGGGGGTCGATTTAAATATGTACCGAGTATGTAAAGCAGAAATACAAGTAAATAACGAATCACACTCGAAGCCGAAGTACCGAAAGTAAGTACATTTCCAAATGCCAAATGTTTATTTTCAAAATAGAAAACATGCAAAAGTAAGTACGTAAAATATGGTCGCCCGCCCGTCGACGGCGCCATAACACAAAGCATAACACCGTAAGGTTTCAAATCTCCGTACAACCCCGAACGCAACACATCATCAACACATCATAAGTCATATCACAAAGATAACTCCATAAACGGAACCCGGCCCTATGGCGAGGTCTCGGGAACCGTAGCACGGATAACTCCAGAATATATCATAGTGCGCACGACAAGAAACCGGCCGGAACCGGCGAACGATATACCAACAACCGCACGAGCAGAGTCGTGAGTAACCATATGCATAAAATCATTATCATAGGTTCAAAAAGTAAGTAAAATAACCATACTTGGGGATCGGGAAAATCGTCATACCAAACTCTCTCAAACGTCATCAGAAAAGTGCAAAAGAAGGTCGCGGGACCCACGGACGAGCGTCAACCCTAGCCGGGCCCGCCTATGGAAATCATACTCATCACACGTCATACAACCTCCCACGACGATATCGAGGCAATCCGAGCCCTTAGCCGAAAGTTATAAGCGTTCGTAGTTTCAACATCGTTAAAAAAAGAACTCTTTTGAAAACTAAGTTTTTATGCAACTTTAAAAATCAATTTTTCCAACAACATCAAAACCAATATTTCCTCACATCAACATACGAGTACCAAAAGACAAACGTGAGTCCTAGACATGCTCGGATTATGAGAATGGAATTTCCTCGAGGCTAGGATCGTAGCCTATATTGAACTAAGACATGCCAAAAGAAAGAAGGGTTAAGCTTTTACATACCTCGCTCGTACACAACGCACGCTTATCCAAATCAAATCTATATCTCGAACTCTCCAAGGTCTACATAACATAAATAAATACCAATGTCAACTATAAGCATTCAAAAGCTTATTTCCAACTAGCACATAATCCTACGGAAAATCAAAGACTTCCTTTATAAATGGACCAACCCCGAGAATTCAACTCGGCCAAATTCAACAACACAACAAACCAACAATCATTCTAACAATATCCACAATCAATTCGAAACGCATTCGAACATTAAAATCCTTCTCCACACATTCCAACAATATTCCAATTATGCTTACTACAACTACATACTTACAAACCAACATGTAATCATACG
>NW_026715454.1:0-20057 GCF_029784015.1 Lycium ferocissimum | reverse complement strand
GGGGGCCCCGTCCCGTCATATGTTTTCCGCTCTTTTGGGGAGGTCCGTGGATATACGTGCGTGGGTTGTGCAGTTGGCTTAGTTGGACTTATGATACGTGTGTTAAGCGTTTACCTGGCACACGGCGGCCTGTCGTCCGTGTATATATATATGATGTTTTGTTATGGCCCCGTGTGGCCTTCGGTGGTATTTTACGCGCGCGAAGGTTTATTTTTGGATAGTTAGAAAAACAAGGAAACTTCTCCAAAATTTTTTTCGAAATAAAATAAATTTGAGACACGGCCTTACCGGTTTCTCGATACGTCCGTATTCGTGTTTGGCGCGTGACGTTACATTTGATATTTGTGTACGCGTAGACCGGTGTTGGGATTACGATGTATATGTGTGTTCGGGTGCCCGTTCGGGTACTAGTCGCGGCCTACGGGGTTGGGTCGTGACAGGTCGCGCGTGCAAAATTATCATATCATAGTCAGAAGGGGCGGCGACATACATATCGCCGAACAGATATACAAAAGTACGGGCCATTTAGGCTGCATCCAAATCTGATAGATTGGCGGAATATACATCGCCAGATACATACACGTATACGGACAAATGGGCCGTTTTGGCCATAGCAAAGAAACGGAACCGTCAGAAGACACGAGATTGTAAACAAACGAACACACACATGACCCATGACCCATATATATGACTACGTGCCTCACAAACCGAAACAAACATATGACGGGACAGGCCCCGCCTGCATTCCCAAATAATCAAATATACAAAAGCATAAACATCGCGGAAGATAGGTACCAACATATGGGCTCCGACTGGGGAGCACTCAGCCAATAGGCAGAATGTGTGGCACACGGCTGCATCACGAACCTACGTACTGCGGGCACGGGAAACGCAAATTTCGACGAAAGCGGGTCGGCATTTAAGATGTACCGAGTATGTAAAGCATAAATAAATCCAAACCATAACCGAAGTGAAAGGTACAGGAGAAAATACGGATCAATATATATACCAAACACGTATCGAAGACATATGTACATAATGCACTGTAGATCATGCGTAAGGCTCGGAACGTGGTCACCACTCCGACGCTCGGTGCCACACGTACGTACTAAGAAGGTTTCAAATCTCTCGTACACCCCGAACACAACATATCATATCATCAAACATATCATATCATCAAGCATATCATAAGCCATATCACAACATAACTCCATAAACGGAACCCGGCCACCTTAGCGAGGTCTCGGAACCGTAACACAAAGATACTCGAATTTATCATAGTGCGCACGATCACAAACCGACCGGAACCGGCGAACGATGTCATAGTATAGAGCACGAAACGCGTAGTAGTGGGGGAAACTAATGCAATTTACATATCAAAACATTTATGACACTTGACATAATCATATGGTAACTCATTTTGGGTAAGCTAGTCAAAACAATCGATCAACACGAGCTTATCTCACAAAAATACTTTTGAAATCGTATTTATAGTTTAAAATATAAATCGAATATCATGGAGCAATCAAAACGTTGTTCTATAATAGCCAAAATCATAAGCAAAAAGGTCTTTTCCGACATTATACAAAGATAAGTGTATTAGGGCAAACGAGCGAGTCTCGGGGGGCTAGTGGGCCCACCTCGGTCAAGTCGAGGTGGCGGACCCAAATTACGAACATCGATTTCTCTATGAAGTCATCCATGTAAATTTCAAAAACGATCCCCTATCACATTTGTGCAAATTATGGATGTTCGGATAGTTTTCCAACAAAACATAAGAGTATAATTACAATTACATTGAATGAATAGTACCTAAAATCGTACCGGATTTCGATGAACGAGAATTGCCCCCGAGGCTCAAACCTCAACCTAGTATGGCTAGGACATGCCAAAAGAAGAAAATGGATAGCTTTACATACCTTTTTTTACTTACGCTACGGCCAAACTAAAATCCGTTTCTTCAAAATCTACAATTGGTCATAGTTGCCAAATATAAGTTTCAAGCTTTTAAGCATTCAAACTTAAATCCATATTTGTCCTAGAAATTTCAAGCAGCATTTCCCCCCTATAAATTCAACATCCCCGAGACTTAGCTCGCCATAATATCAACAACAACAACCACAACAATATCAACAATATATCAATAACCAACCGAAAACGCATTTCTAATACAAATAGTCTTTTTCCACATAGTGCAACAACTTCCATTCCAACTTCACAATTCCAAGCTAATATCAATATTTCCATATTCCTTTACTAATCAAAATCATTCCAACACAACTCGGAAGTATTCCATACCATTATACAAAATATTTGCAAAATATACAAAAATCCCACCGAAATCATAATTCATTCAAAACCTCCATTCTCTGACATAAGTGTTCATAACACATTTTCGTCTCCCAAATTCATCAAAAACAACCATAATTCACATCTAGAACCTTGCTTTCATACTTATATAAAAATCATAGAAAAATCACATAATTTCCCATAATGACATACATGCCATTTCAATGCCAATTCGAATCGTTTAAGACTTACTTACGTCATAAATGTCATACGACACAACTAACAAGCCGAATAAAAGTAAATTCATCTCTCCCCTTTATCACTATGGCTCACGGCCACACACACATCTCACACACACACACGCCATGCACACACACCGCAATTCCATAGTTTTCATGCAACTCTAATCACTTTAATGCATATGCTTCTTCCATAACATAAAAGAATGAAATTCTTACCTTTTTTCTTCAATTTTTCACTTGCCACAAACGTCGTCCTTTCGCTAAACTAATTATACCACGTCGAAGAGCGTCTTGAACTTACTAAGAATTTAAGAAGAACAAGATTTTTGAATCAAAGTTGAAAGACTTGAAATTTTTCTTCTTTTTTTTTTTTTTTTTGGGGGGCCAACCTCTCTCTCTGTTCTTCTTTCTTTCCTTTGTTTTGTTTTGTCTTGAATATTCTAGTAAGGGATATATATATAATAAGCCCTCTTAATTAATTGTCACATGGATAATTAATTATGGGCTTGGGCTAGCACATGGCCGGCCACCCCCTATTTTTTGGGCTTAAATTTTCATTCATTTTTTTTTTAGCCCAATTAATTGTGAATCTTATTTTGTAATTCCCGAAACTAATTTTCAAAATTCCAATTTTGCCCTTGGCCTTCCTCCGTATTTCTACATCAATATTTTTCATGCATATCACATATATGTTGAATAAAATAAAAATATAGCCTTATTTCTTACAAGGCAAGGTTATTCCAAATTTTTTCCAAATGCGCAAAAACGCGGGACATAACACTGTACATGTGAATGCCGCCTAGGGCAGATGCCATGCATGCTTATCCTTTTCTTTGAAAACATTTCTTTTTCATATACATGTGAAAATAGAACATGTCATAGCGCCGAAATACATCGGCTCACCCACATATGGCCCGCGTCCGGGCATCCCGCGTCCGAGATGAAATCCAAATTTAATCGTGGTAAATGCGTCTATAGCGCCACATGTCTCCCTTTTCCCCATATTTCCAAATACATATATATATATCATATCCATGTGTCATATACATATCATATATCATATAAGCATGCAGAGAGCCCAAAGAAAGTCATGTATCTATCGGAGTGACATAAGGTCGGTAACCTCCGATCACATTATGGAATAACCGTGGTCGCTTGTCTCACCTTGAAGGAACGATAATCATAAGGGGAGACTATCAACGAATAGCAGCGTTAAAACTCGATAGGTACGTACATAAATCGACACATGAAGGCTCGAAGCAAGTTTCGGGTCAATCCGGCTTAGTATGAAAAAGTTACGAGTATTTGAAGTTCAAAACCTTTTTCGAACGTTTTGGAAGCTGTTTTTGAAAATTTCAAGCGAAAATCATATCAAGTACCTCTCGAACATAAAATCATTCTTGTCATAGTCATCATGTAAACATTTCCATTCTCACATCATCCATATCATTGTAGAACATATCCACCGTCATTATCATGAAGCTTGCAATACCATAAACCTTGGTTTTGGAAAAATATAAACGTTTTGGAAAAACATTGGTGGTTTGCCGGAAAATAATCATTTCTTGGGACCATAGACTTCTAACTTTTGAAAACAAGGAATGCATGGAAGCAATAGTAAAATCATAATATCGGGATCATGCCTTTGAAAGAAAAGGATGCAGCCTTAGCATACCCGTGGCGCGCTTATTAGCTACGCTTGTCCGTCCAACTTGTTAGTCTACATTCAAGAAAATTGACGAAATCATTAGATTCATCACCATATACTTGTCTCTCGGTCCTTCAAACACATTTACTTATGGCTCGCACAAAATTTCGGCAAAGACCTCCCCCGTAATTACACCGTCCCCAGAATCTTACTCGGCCCAAATCATCAACAACAAACCCGAGAATGGAACTCGGCCAAACCAATAGCAATGCTAGCAATTATTCTAGCAATACTTCAATATTCAATTCGATTCGATTCAATTCAATTCAATTCAATTCAATTCAATTCAATTCACAAAACATTCAACCAACCCAAACTATAGGCCACTCCACCCGAAATCTTCCAACTACATTTGGAGCATGAATGACACATTTTCTTCTTCCGAATTCATAAACTATATCAATACTTCCATAGGTTAGCAACATTATTTTCATCAAAACAAGAAATTCTTTATTTCACATTAGTTCCCAAAACAGCCACACAATTTATAACTTCAATTTGAGCCATCGAGCCTTCATTTCATCACATAATCCACAACAAACAACAACCAAAATACTAAAAAAAATTAGTTCATCATGTCCTACTAAAAACAGCCCTACACGGCCAAGCTTCAACATACATAATTCCATAAAGTTCATTCATTTCTACATGCCAAAACATACACAAGCCACCCATAATAACATCAACCAAACACTAAATAAAATTTATTCATCATACCTACACCAACCACATATACACGGCCACAACACAACTTCACTCCCAAATTACCAAACCTTCATTCAACATCATGGAATCCTAACACAACAATAATTGAATTACTAAATAAATTCAATCAATTTTTCCACACACACACACCCCATTCAGCCACACCACACACATGCATATTTCATGAGTTTCATTCTTTCCACATGCTACAATATTCACAAATCATCTATAGCACATAAAAAGGTTGATCCTTACCTTGTTCCTTCAACTTCTTCACTTGACCATTGTTATGAACTTGCAAGCATAGATGTTTTTCTTGCTCCAATAGGTACTCCACTTTGCTAGGGACCTTCCAATTAATGGAAATACTTGAAGGGAATAATTTTTGATCAAATATTTCAAGGCTTCCTCTCTTTTTTTTTTTTTTTTTTGGCCGTCCCCTCTCCTCTCTTTTCTTTTTTTTTCTTCTTTCTTTTCTCTCTTTCTCTAAGTTTCTGAATTAAAGGATGACCCTTCATATATATATATGTTAGCTCTTCCACTAGCATATAAGCACATGGCCCTTTTCTCCATTTTCTAGAATTTTCTTCTTCTTAAAAAAAAATATAGATGACTTAACTTGCCATGTACACTTTGGTCCTATATATTCATCACATGGTCATCTTGGAAATTTCAAGAATTTTCTTGAATATTTGTGAAATTACCATTTTACCCCTAGGCTTCCATAATATTACCATGAACTACTTTTGCTAATTCCCTTTTTATCCTTAGCCTTTTCCAATATTTCCTACTAATAATATTCATAAACAATACTCATAAACAACTTATGCATTGAAATAATTTTGGAAGTAGTCTTGCCTTTAACTTCTCGCAATTGTCCCGAATTATCCAAACGTACGAAATACGGGTCATAACACATTATGATTATCGCAAGGATTAGCGGGTTTGCTCGGCCCTAAGTAAGGGTCGGGTGCCCATCATGCCCTATCAAAAGTCATGTGACAAATTGGTATCGTAGCAAAATGTCCTAGGGATTCTCTGCAAAGTCGTGTCCAGTAGAGTCACATTTATGGTGTGAAAGCGCGCCACATTTATAAACAGGAGGCTACGGGCATCTAGGTGGTTTACTCTTCATTCACATCTGAGATCGTGCCATAGAGCCAAGTCATAGGGAATGAGATTCCTTCTACTAACCTTGATTTCAGCAGAAGAATGGCATCGACAGAAGAAAGTGACTAGCGATATTGGAAGTTACAAAGCACGCAAGTAAGCAAAGGTATGAAAGATATATGTCGGGTGAGATATTGAAGTATGATTGAAATATAAGTTGAAGATTAAGAGGGAAAGTAAACAAGAAAGTGTAACAGGTGCAGTTTGAGCTGGGTATACGAGGTATGTTCATCATTTTCGTATTGTTGTTGATATTGGGAGTCCTGTGTGGCTGTGATATGATATGATATACATATATACACATGTTGGCCCTATGAGGCATTGTTGGTATTTCTCTTAAAAAGTGTGTTTTGAGATAGTAACAATTACAGAGAAAACTCGCCAAAATTTTCCTAGTAAATAAAGAGAATGAGATATAGGTTTGTAATATGTCTTAAAATAAACATAGTAATGATAAGTTTTGACCAAGCTACGAGTACGGCCGACATCGAGAAAGAAGTTAATTGCTGAATTGAGGGTAATAGTAATTAGAAGGTCGATATCGATATGGTAAAAGAATTTGGAAGGGCTTGTAATCCACAAGAGATGATTTGGAAAAAGGGCTTGTAAATCTTGATGGAGTGTTATTTAAGGTAAACGACTGAGTTTATAAGCAGGGATGAATTATGACGAGCTTATAGTTAAAAGAAGTAATAGTATGATTAAGACAAGAGTACAGAGGAAAAGAATTGTGACGGATATGAATGTATCGATAAGACATCTTGTGAAATATTAAGGATAAAGTTGATCAGAAAAGCTAAAGGGTTAAGAAGTGTTACATTATAGGATTGATTACGAATAAGATATAATGTGAACATAATGAGGATTGTTATGAAAACATGTAAAGTCTAGTGAGAAAGTGGCCAAAGCTATGATGTGATCTATGTAGCTAGAATATAAAGGCAAGTGTGAAACGGAAAACGAGCTATAGAATGAATAAGGAGGCTTATCAAGTTCGTAGTGGAAGTTTGGAATAAGGGTTATATAATAACGAAAATGATAGCGAGTGTAAGGAAAGAAAGGGTAATTGGAAGAAGGAAATAAGAAGAAAGCGAGATAACAAACAGTAGTAAGAGACCATGACATGTGTAGCCAAGGATACGAGTACTATAAGACGGACCGTAAAAGACCACACAGAAAGGATGAGGAACGAGATAAAATGAGAGTAGAAATCCAAAGGCCGATAACCAGGTATTTATAAGTAACGACGATCAAGGTGTATTCCTCACCATTGGGAGTCTGGAAGTCTAGGACGGAAAGTAGTCATATCCATAGGTGAAAGGTGAATATTGAGGATTGGAAAGGGCTAAAATAGTAATTGTGGAGTCAAAAGAGTAAGAGACCCTTTCTAATTCGGAGGGAGATGTGTTATGAGAACGCTTCGAAATCTGTTAAGACTTCAACTTACTCCAGATTATGTGACGAAGGTCATGTGGTGAGATGGACGTGATCATACCAGCATTAATGCACCGAATTTTAACAGAGTTTCAAGGTTAAGCGTGCTGGAGTGAGAGAAATTTTAGGATGGGTGACCCCCTAGAAAGTATTCTGAAAGTCTTGCAAATTCAGACATAAGAAGCAAATGAGAATCTAGAATAGCCTAAGGGAAATTGGAGTATGCGGCATGGGCAGAAACCCTAAGAGGTCGCGTAGGACGAGGCGATTAGACCGGTAAAGAGAAAGAAGGTGCATCACGGCCCAGAATTAGGGGTGGTTGAAGAGTAGCGTTTGGGAATATGTTGTGAACGAGATGCTAGTAACTATGTATATATATAGGTGTGCATGTGATACCCCGTACGTGGCTATATCAGTGGATATGTGTATTCCGGAAACCAACGTGGCGGTATATGGAAGGCATTAATCGGACAGTGTAACGAAGTTCAAGTGAGAAAAAAATATATATATATAAATAGCACAAATGTTACAAGGCAAGCTGATGCTGTTTTCACTACAGGTTAAGCTTGGAAAGTTCTACTACAATGATATTTGGAAAAGAAAGAAAGTGAGTAGATGGAAGGCAAGGGGATCAAAATGTCGAATAAAAGTGCCGCCTCGAGATTGGAAATATGGACATAGGGCAAAGTATAATCTATAATAGTATAAGTACACCCTTATGGGAAGCGAGTGCGAGAGATGCAAGTGTAAGATGAAGACAATCGACACCACAATATCTTGGATACGGATGTCATTACAAAAGATTCCTTGCCGAGACAAGTTAGTAAGATCGAAAGGCCCGCAATAAAGGTAAAAGTTGGGATGGTAGTTGAGATGGTCGAGAATTAATTATAGAGATCTTGAATGATATGACATTGGAAAGTGGATGCTTAAGAGGAAAGAGAGAATACGACAAGGGAATGGTAACGAGTAACTTACGACATTGTGAAAGATAACACGCTATGCCGGATTAGAGGTTAAGATGTGGGCAATAGTAGTTGTTCGCTAATGATACCGTGACCTATAAGTAGCAAGGAGAAAGACAAAACCTCCTATAGTAGGAAGTGAGAAAAGGAAGGGAAAAGAGTATGACAAGATAGGCTATAAGCGGATATGAGTACGGAGGGAATATGTGAAGTAGGATGAACCAGGAGGAGGAAAGATCGTGACTAAGATCGAGTATACTTTATACAAGTCATACAAGGGTAGTTATGTTACCTATGAATATTTATATGATAGGGATAAGGCCAAGCAAATACTTAATGAGAAAAGTTTGGATTCAGTAATAACAATGTGGTTACGAGATTCTGGGTGCACTAAGGAAAGATGTAAAGATGGTTTAAGCTAAATTACCGAGACGAAATTAGTACTGAGGACAAATAGGACATGGCTATGGTTGAACCAAAGACCTATCCCGATACCGGTTGTAAGATAAGAGAGGCGAAGACAAAGTAAAACATAAGAATTAGTGAAGCTACGCTAAGGTATTTCTTGGGCTAATTTGAGCACCTTCGTATATTCGCGTAAAGATTGCAACATCATGTGTGACAGGAAAGTTGAGAGCAAGATCTGAGCAAAGGGACAAAAGAAGGGTTTGAATTAAAGATAAAGAGATGACACGAGATAATGTGCCTATAATGTTACAGGCTGAGTAAAAGGGGGATTATAAGACGATTTAAGCAAGGTGATTAGAACTAGATGGTTACTAAAAGAGGGTAAATTTATATGCCAATTCTTTCAGAATTATACCAGCTGATGATAGTTAAAGCCGAGAGCGGCTAGGTAAAGTTATTATACGAGGGGACTTCATCGCTACTTGGTAACCAACTCCAAAGATAGAGACTAAAAGCAAAAGGTAGAGTGTCAGTTAAAGTCTTTTAGAGGAGTCTCAATACAAAGATGTCATCCTCAGACTGACGGATAGACCGAGCGTACTATCCGTACGCTAGGAGATATGTTACGGACCGGTGTTATTGATTTCGAGCGGTACTGATGATCATACGCCACTTATAGAGTTTGCCTGTAATAATAGCTACCATTCTAGCATTCAGACGGTACCGTATGAGGCTCAGTGTGGCAGAAAGTGCAGATCACCTACTGGCTGGTTTGAGGTTGGGGAAAAACTAGGCTAATCGGCCCAGATATGACTCAGCAAGCCATTGATAAGGTAAAACTTGTTCGGGAAAAGGTTATTAACAGACTCGAGTCGACGAAGTCATATGCGTAATCGACATACCGACACTTAGGGTTCCGTATGGCGGTGAGTATTCTTGAAGATATCACCCCCGAAAAGTGTAATGAAATTCGACAAGAAGGAAAAGCTTGGCCCGAGATATATTGGGCCTTATTACATTGTTCGTAAGGTAAGAAGGTTGCGTCTTGCTGACGTGGCTTGAAAGGCATTGTAGCGGAGCGATAATAGGGAGAAGATGACTTGGGAAGTCGAGAGATAGAAGAAGAAATATGGTTGGGAGAGATGAGATCGCATGTTATAGTAATAAAAGAAACCCCCCCCCCCCCCTGAGATCCTTATAAAACTTTATGGGACTAGTTTAACATTCAAGGACGAATGTTCTAAAGGGGGGAATGATGTTATATCCCGTATTTTGTACATTGGGATATTCCGAGCTAGCTGCGATAAGTTAAGGGCAAGGCTATTTTTCGATTTTGTTTTAAGGCACAAGTCACTTATAATTTTATTGGATGGAAATATTGAGGAAAATTGGGGGCTAGAAGTTGAAATAATTATTTCATGAAAAGCCACAATGTGGCCGTGTGGTGTGGGCCCCCTTCCCCAAGGCTTGGCCAAATTTGATTAGTTTAAGGCATGAGGGGTACATGTGTTCACCTTGTATTTGTAGGGGCTTTATATATATATAGATGGTTGTTGACAAGCAAGACTTATTATTCATCTTTTTCAATACTAGAAACTTGGAGAAACATGGAGAAAAAAAAAAGAAGCATATTCGGCCATGGCTGGCCGAATTGATGTTCATAAAAATGGATCAAAAAAATAATTTTCTTCTAGAATTTCAACCAATTGAAAGGTCCTTATTAACGTGGAGTAGTTGTTGGAGCAATCAAACCATTCGTTGTTGCAATTCACCAACCCAAGCCAAGTTGGAAAGCTAAGGGGTAAAGGTAAGATTTAATCTCCTTTTTCATGTGTTATGGTTGGTTTGTGCATGTTGTCGTGTGTGGAAATGGATGAAATTCATGAAGTTATGTGTGTTGGGTTGTAGCCGTGTAGGTGTTGTGTGGTGTAGGAATGATGAATTAAATTTACTTGGTATTTTGGTTGTTGTTGTTATGGATTATGTGATGAAAATGAAGGTATTGGATGGTACAAGTTGGAGTTGAAACCGTTTGTGAGCTATTGTAGAAGTTAGTACATTGGTAATATAGTTTCTTGCATTTACATGAATGATATTGTAACATGTGGATTGTTGGTATAGTTTATGAAATTGGAAGGAGGAGAATGTGTTGTTGTTGTTCTTGATGAACTTGGAAGATTATATGTTGTGTGTGGTGTGTTGTATGTGATTGATTCGAATGCCGTCGAATTATGTAAAAGGGAGTTGCTAACGCTAGAATGCGTTTTGAATTAATTGTTGATATTGTTAGTATGGTTGTTGGTATTGTTGTTGATGATTTGGCAGTTGAATTCTCGGTTTGTTGAATTTCTGGGGAAATCTTTAATTTAGAAATGGTGCTAGCTTAGAATTGGATTCCTAAGTGCCTATGGCTAATGTTTGGTATCTAATGACGTTGTTGTAGATCTTGAGAAGTCGAGACTTAAGTTTGGATTAGCTTAGGAAGCGGATTAGGTATGTAAAGCTAATCCTTTCTTTCTTTTGGCATGTCCTAGATGTAAGTATGATACGATACGAGCCTTGGGGTAACTCTACTCTTAAGATCCGAGCATGTCTACTATTCTTATTCACTTCTTGATATCCGCACTCTTAAGGTAGTCGAGCTATTGCCCTCGAGTCTTTTGTATGTCTGGATAATGAATGTTGCATAAAGAGTTTTTATCCCTAAAGTGTTCTATAACGTATAATGTCCCTAACTTTCATATATGATCTCAGATTGCTATGATATGTTCGTAGAGAATTCTATAATGAATAATGCTCGTAACTTTCATAGGCGGGCTCGGATTGGCTTGATACATGTTTATGATCCCTGAGACGTTATGTGACATATTTCGTAATGATATTTCAAGAGTCCTAAGTGTGACTATTATTCGGATACTCGAGTGTTGATTTGTCTACTTACCTATTGAGTCCTGAAAGATGATTTATGTGCATATGGTTTCTCATTACTCCGCTCGTGCATACTGTTATTACATCTTTCACCGAGTTCCGGGACAGGTATGTATTCGTGCACGATTCACGCATGAGTTTCGAGACCCTCACTAGGGCCGGAGTACGATATATATATGATGATATGATGATGGGCCGACATGATGACGATGGGCCGAGTATGATATACATGATGGAGACATGATCTCATTCACCGAGTCCCTTACTAGAGGGCGGGTACGGTATATATATATATATTCACCGAGTCCCTCACTAGAGGGCCGGGTACGGTATATATATGATTACTTTTACCGAGTCCCTCACTGAGGGCCGGGGTAAGTATATATATATATATATATATGATGACATGATGATATGATGACATGTATATGACGATCTTATTTACCGAGTCCCTCACTGGAGGGCCGGGACACGTTATATATGCACATGTACAAGATGATTGTTCACTTATGTTTCTAAGTCCCATAATGAATTGGATATGATATGGACATGCATGATTTATGTTTCAAAGGCAAGCCTTATGGTTTTCTGGTTACTGTACTAATTTTCTATACTCCTTATTTCGGTATGATCCGTTTATTTGTATTTCATGCTTTACATGCTCATATGATATTCCGTACTGACCCTTTCTTCGGGAGTCGGGCGTTTCATGCCACGCAGTGTGTACACGGATGAGTAGAGGATATTAGTAGAAGATATTCCCGGCTATGGATTGGCGAGCTCCATTTCCTCCCGAGTCTTTGCCAGTCGAGTATCTCTGTTACGATATCTTGAGTTATGTTAGAGACTTTGCAGATAGAGTTACGTATAGAACATGTCAGTTTTGTAAGCGGCTCTGTAAGCCGATGTATCATTATGCATTATGTTACAGATTTCCTACGATTACAGATTTTACTTGATTTGAGAAGGACGATAAGCATATTTTTTTTGAAGAGCTTACATTATGTGTTCATTTCATGATTTAAGAGTCCGGTAAGATTATGATTATTGCGAGGATTAGCGGGTTCGCTCGGCCCTAAGTAAGGGTCGGGTGCCCATCATGCCCTATCAAAAGTTGGGGTGTGACAGTACAACTGTCTACAGACCTCTACTAGAATGAAAGCAGTAGAAAGGACGGGATAGGGCCTCGTCATACCCATATGCATATACATCTCAAAGGGGTAGCATACCAAAATAGACTGCAACTCCGGATCAATGGAGCGCACTGACCACTGCTGGATAAAAGTCCTACTAAGCCGGACCACCTGTCGGTCTACCTGAACTTGCGGGCATGAACCTAGCCCCCCGAGCAATGGGCAGTCAGTACGGATAATGTACTGAGTATGAAAGGCATAAGAACAATCATGTATTTATAAGAATCATGAAAACAAACTGAACTCATAAACTGAAATGGCTATCTGTATGTACTTGTATGAACTAGTATCTATATGTATCTACATAAATCCGTAGAACTTACAATGCCTCTGCGGGCACATAATATGCATGCTCATGCCTATCAATGTAGGTCGTACATATGTATATATGTATATAACGCCTGTCAAGCCTCTATGGCATCCCATCATATCATGTGGGCCTTTCTACGTCCATCATCATAAACAGGTTACATACACATCAAAGACTGAAGCACTCCTAATGCTTCAAAGAGTAGAGTATTATGGAAGCTCGCTTAATCATTTGTCAGTTCATATCATAAGATCATGCCACAAGAACGAAAAATAGGCTTAACGTACCTTGAAGTATACCCAATCGTCCAACTTCTACCTCTCGAACTTGTAAGTCTACATTAAAGATAACGTAAGCCTTAATCAGACTATTTACCTCATTTACTAATCATTTTAAATATGAATAGAGCTTGACAATTTACGGGCAACATTTCCCTTATAAGCTTAACAACCCTTCAACTTCCCATTCAATCCAACATCAACCACAACAACAATAACAACACTTATACATAAATATATACTCAAATTTATCCCCAATCATTTCTTAAAATAACCTCAAATCACTAACTTGCTCTTCATCAACTTACCACTTTCACAAATACCCTCTCTTTACTTAAAATCACTAAAACTCTCAGTAATCAACTTAAATAGAAGGGTAGAAATCATTTACATACCTTGAGGGGTCTAAGATTCCAAAGATCAACTTCAACTCCAACTCCCTAAGCTTCACAATTTCAGAAAACCCTAGAAACAAATTTCTTCTTGATAACACGGGTCCACGGGGCTCGGACCTTACCAAATCTCCACGATGGAAAATATTGGGAGATAAAATATTAGTGTTTCACTGATTTGGAATGGAGGAAAATAAGAAACAAGGTCGTGAACCACATATTTATACTTGGAAGCCAAAAGTTACAGCGGTCCGGTTCGACGAGCGGGTCGACGGCCCGTCGATGTGAAGACGGTCCGTCGACTTGCTCCATCGACCTGCGCCTACAGATGCAAGGCTGCGGAACCCTGTCGATGCCTCACAACGATGGTCCGTAGACTATGTCGACGACCCGTCGATGATGACTGGTGTCTGCAGATTTCTCATATTCAACTCAAATTGTGTCGATCTGATTCGTTCAACTTCTAACTCTTTAAATTAGTAGGAATACCTACTGGTACCTTTCTACATGGGGTAAGGCACTTTCTATCTCTAAAACTCAGACACAAGTCTCAATTCCAAGGGTATACCCGACTATGAAACCATAGGTTCTACTACGGCAAGAACGAGGGGCGTAACATTGGGTGTCTTCATACCTCCTTCCTTTGGGGCGAACTTTGGAGGCTTTTTATCAACTTGCTTCTCAATTTGAGCATTCGTTTCAAAGGGGTTCTTGGCTTATTGCATGGTGCCCTTACTCTTTTTCCAATTTTAGAAAGAAGTTCCTCCTTCTTTGTTATTGTTCCATGAACTCACAAAGCCCCTCGACTTATTAATTTTGTCTTCCTTAAGACCCTCATCTATCTCAATAGCCGCTTGAAGGGTTTCTTCAATGCTTTCATAGTTGTGAAGTCTCATTTGGGAGACAATGTCACCATTTAACTCAGCTCGAAACTGGGTCATAGCATTCAAATCACCCTCTTCAAAGTTGATTTTCATTTTTACGATTTGAAACTCATCATAGTATTCTTCCACACTCTTTTTGTTTTGCCTCAAGGTATACACCTTCTTGAGTTGTTCTTAATTGTAGCTTTCAGTGACATACTTATGCAGCATGGTGTCCTTCAATTCATCCTAAGTAGGTGTGGGAGGAAGACCAATAATTCTCCTTACCTTCACTTGAGTTTCCCACCATGTGGAGGCGTACCCTTCTAATTGAACAATGGCGTAAGACGCCTTTTTCACCTCAAACATGTCATTCGTCAAAAAGGTTCTATCACAATGCATCACCCAATCAAGAAACGTATCGGGATCACTTCCTTCTTTGAAGGTTGGGACAGTAGTCTTGATGGAATTGAGACTCGTGTCTCACCCTCCTCCATAATCGTGGTTCCCATTAAAAATGCCATCATCATCATAACCTCGATGGTCACGACCTTAGTACCCTTCACGAGCTTGGTACCCTCCATGCCTATCTATGTGAGGGTTAGGACCATGCCTTTCACCTCTTCCTCGATGATATGATCTTAAATGGCACAAATGACTCAACTACTCAAACTTCTCCAAGGATTTGTGTTGGAAGTGGATTTATGGAGGATGAAGCTTTGGGAGCGTTTAAATGGAGTCATTGGAGGGCCTTCAAGCTATGGGAGATAGAATGGAAGAAGAAGTCAAGAGTCCAAGACCCAAGGCTTGCCACTTAAAGTGGCTACAATTGCAAGCTTGGGTGATTCAAGGCAGGAAGATGGCTATTTGCACAAAGGGCTATTTGTGCAAGTGGCTACTTTGCGCAAGGAAGGCTATGATTGCAAGAAGGCCATGCATGCAAGGTTGATTAGAGGGCCATCTATGCAAGGAGGGACGTGTTTGGCCATTGAAGGCCAATCCTTGAAATGAAGACTACACTAAGAAGACTAGCCAAACAAGGCCCTTACTTCATTAAGGGTAGCATTGTAATTGCCTATAGTCTTCTTTATTTAGCTTGTATATATAGCTTGTCTTTCATTTCATTACTTAGACTTTTGATGATAAATATTTAAGAGATACTCATATTTTGAGTGATAGATTGTTAGGTAGAATCTAGTGTTAGTTTAGTCATACGATGATGGATTCCATTGTTGGTTGTAGAACCTTTTATTTCCAATGAATTCACAAATATTGTTCATTTGTGGATTTCAAGTGAACCTCTTACCTTGATTCATATTCCTTTGGTTCTTTTGGGTGTTTGAATTCAAATTGAAGGGTTTAGGTTTAATATACCTAGATTTTTCTATAGGATTCCCCCATTCGGGTCAAGTATCTATCCCTCTATTTCTCATCCCTTTTCTTTGTATCCTTTAATTTTTTGCATTTGAATTGATTTGGCTTCATCCCCAAATCGATTCGTTATCATTTGGTATAAGAACGGCTAAGAGATTGTTCCTACAATTTCTAATCCTAGGCTCAAAATTTGAAAATCCCAAACAAAAAAAAAATAAAAAAAAATTGAAAATTACAAAAAAAAAAAAAAAAAAATTGTTCTTGTGTTGTTATTTTGGTGGGATTTGAGGTTGAATCTGTGTTTATTGCTATCTTAAATCTCTAAATTCGAAGTTTGGAGTGGTTTGGTGAAAATTGGAGCATTTCACCATTGCTAGGGTTTTGAAGCTCTTGAAGAACTTGGGAAAATGGGTGTTCTTCGATTTTGAGTTGGAATTAAGTGTTGTTGAGACTAGATTTGAACTTATTGGCATCAAATCTTGTAGGATACAAAGTTTGGAGGCATTTGGAGAAGTTTCGAAAGGGGTTTGTAACTTTCACCATTGAAGACTTACAAAAAACTTGAAGAACTTCAAATGGGTCTTCAAATTTAGGTTTAAATTGAAGATAATTGAGTGTTGAATCTTGTGAAGGGGATCCTAGATCTAAAAGTTTGTGGAAGAATAAGAAGATTTGAAGGGGTTTTGGATTTGGGTATTCTTAGTGTTCTTAAGGGTATTCATATCTTCGTAAGGAAGAAGGTGACCAAAAGATAGGTTTGATCCAAAAGAATTTTCCCAAAGTGAGAAAAGTGGTTTTCTACCCTAAAAAGGAAAATACTAGGTTGTGTGGGCCCATTCAAGTCAACAAATCAGAAAAATACAACTCAAGGTTCGAGGAAAAAAGTACAAGATGTGTGCAGTTGAAGCAATATACGGTCCTTGTATACGGATCATATAGTTTTCACGTCCCGTATATTTGCACCGTAAAATTGGGCCGCTAAAACTTTGCTCACTGTTTTGGATATACGTTGGGTATATACGGACCGTATAAATATAAACCCCATATAATTTCCACCGTAAATTGGAGCTGCCATTCACGAGACACTGTTTCCAATATACGGTCCTATTGACGGGCCGTATATCACTCATTTCCAACCGTATAATTTGATATGATCCTACTTGGCACACCTCATTGCAAGACTTACATCAAAGGCCAAGATATGGAACTTCAAGCTCTACAAGCGGCATGGATGACAAGGATGGCGTTGAAGGCCTTTAGAGGCCCATACAAGCCCCACAATGAGGCCTATGATGTGTTGGAGGTGGCTTGGGCGAGGCTTGAAGATAAGGCTACAAGAAAGAAGGCCAACAATCAAAAGTGGCTACAAGCGCAAAAGGGTAGAAACAAAAAAGTGGCCGAACATGCAAGTCAAGGGGCATAAATGCAAATGGTCATAGTTGCAAGCTTTGTGGATTGGATGAGGGCTAGTTGTGCAAAGAAGAGACATTTTGAATTCTAAGCCAACATCCTAACTAGCCAAACAATGACTCAGTTAGTAGCTGCTCAGGCACCGCGTTAGCCTACGCGTCATGGTGACAAGGCTGTTAGTGCCAGAGTTTGAGATTTTATTAATCTAGACCCTCCAAAATTCTTTGAGTCGAAGCCAGATGAGGACCCATAGAATTTTATCGATGGGATGTTGAGGACGTTACGGGTGATGCATGCTTTTGACATTGAGTCAGTAGAGCTGGCTTCTTATAGACTATGGGCTGTTGTTGTTCATTGGTATGATACTTGGTTGTCTTCTAGAGGAGTTAATGCACCCCCACCCATTTGGCAGGAGTTTGCAGATGCCTTCCTTCGACATTATTTGCCGCCAGAGATTCGACGGGCCCGAGCTAATAAGTTCTTGAAATTTAGACAGGGGAGCATGAGTGCTCATGAGAACAACCGTCATTTTAATTCATTAGCTAGATATGCTCTAGATATGGTAGCTGAGATAGAGGATTGTGTATACCGATTTGTGAAAGGATTAGGACCATATTTGATTGATGACTGCATGATGGCTTCCCTTTAGATAGTGGATATTTCTCGTATTCAGGCGAACGCTCAGAATCTTGAAGAGCGTAAGCAGCAGCAGAGAGTTGAGCGTGAGCATGAGCATGATAGGGGTTATAGTAAGAGAGCCAGATCTTCAAGTGTTGTTAGTGAGTTCAGAGGGGGCCAGAGGCAGCAGTATTAAAGGCATTCAGGCCACTCAGCAGCTAGTGCACCTTCGTAGTTTGCATGCAAGAGATTTGATCGACCTATTTATTTAGGGCCAGGCCAAGGTTTCAGAGCCTCATGTTCTAAGTATAGAGGTGATTCAGGCCAGATGAGGCCACCTTTATCACGATGTACTCAGTGTGTTAAGTTGCATACTGGACAGTGTCGCGGGGGTTCAGATGTTTGTTATGCTTGTGGTCAGTCAGGCCATATTATGCGTGAGTGTCCATCAAAGGGTGGTAGAGGTATGGTTCAGCCTATAGGATTAGCAGCTAGTTTGTCATCATCTGTACGCCCTCCAGGGCAAGGCTCTCAGACATCAACAGGCCGCGGTAGAGGTAGAGAGGGAGCATCTAGTTCGAGCAGTCCTCAGAACTGCATTTATGCATTGGTTGGTCGACAGGATCTAGGGTCTTCGCTTGATGTTGTTAAAGGTATACTATCAGTATCTTCTCATGATGTATATGGATTGATTAATCCATGTTCTACATTGTCTTATGTTACTCCTTTCATTGCTTGTCGATTTGGGGTGAAACTCGAGTCAATTAAACCTTTTGAGGTGTCTACACCCGTTGGTGACCCAAAGAATAGCTAGACGGGCATATGGAAATTGTGTGGTTTTAATCTGTGATTGTCATACTATGGCAGGTTTGATTGAATTAAATATGATAGACTTTGATGTTATTATGGGTATGGATTGGTTGGCCTCTTGTTATGCTAATGTTGATTGTAGAATGAAGATGGTTCGATTTCAGTTTCCAGGAGAGCCGGTTCTAGAGTGGAAGGGTAATACAGCATCTCCGAAAGGTAGATTTATTTCTTATCCATGGCAAGGAAGATGATTTCCAAGGGTTGTATTTATCATTTAGTCCGGGTTCAGGATTGTTACTACCATAATTACCGATCGTGCAGGAACCTACCATATTATCACTAGTAGGCGAACCCTTACCCGTTAACCCATTAATCATTAGCCAACTTCAACTTCTTTAATCATTTATTAACAGTCAATAGACAAGTGAATGAATCAATAAATAAAACAAGTCATAATTAATAGATAATATAAGTGCGGAAGTCTAACTATTACACCCCCAAAATCTGAAAGTCATCGTATAAGGACTCTAACTAACAATGTCTAAAGAATGAAGTATATCTCAAATATAATAACAAAGAATGTCTAGAAGAAAAATAGACATCTAGAAAGAGAGATCTTCAGGTGGCATGGCATGGATAGAAGCTCACCCTCTGATCTGATCGAGCAAACTAGCTTCAAGCTAGAGATGTAATCTGGATGAAATCTCTGGAACACAATCTGCACTAAAAAAGGGTGCAGCAAGGTAGTATCAGTACAAACACTATATGCCAGTAAGCATCATAGGCCGACTAAGATTAGTTCACGCATATAAGTATAAAATCAACAAGATAAACAGATAGACACTTAATACTCAAATCCAAGTCACAGAATATTCCATAACAGAGTCATAGCCTAAGATAAAGCTTCTAAACCACAAGTCTGTCAAGTTTCAATAATCCCACATGATAATCACAAGTCCA